>NW_027308244.1:0-147000 GCF_047496885.1 Scyliorhinus torazame
GAGGGGCTGGTGAAATTGTGCACACGCGCAGTGCAGGGCTGCGACTTCTCTCTGGCGCCGTCCGCCGCGCGCCCGAGCGGTTCAACGGCCGAGGCGCGCGAAGCAGAATCGGAGTGACGTGGGCCGAGAGGCTGCCGCGTGCTGCAGTGCAGAGGGATCTGGCGTCCCGAGGCGTGATTCACACCCAGTTAACACACAGGTACAGTAAGCAGTTCGGAAGGACACTGAATATTGATTTTATTTCAAGGGAGACTGTTGCATTTTTAAAAAACGAAGTCTTTCTGTCACTTTTTAAAATTCAGTCTTGATGACTCTCTGGCTGGTGCAGGATTTATTGTCCATCCCTGAGTGACCCTTGAACTGACTGGTTCGCTTGGCCATTTCAGTCAACCACATTGCTGTGGATCTGGAGTCACCTGCAGGATGACAGATTTCCTTCCCTAAAGGACATGAACTAACCAGATAGATTTTTACACAGTGGTTTGATGGTCATCATTTGATGTTTCATTCCGGTGGCTCATAAGAATACAAGGGAAACTCCATCAATAACGTTTCGAATTGCACGCCCCAGCATCAGTGGGAAGACCAAACATTTCAGTGCCTTCCTTGGGGACAGTAACACAAACACTCTGGAAAATCCCCTGCAACGTTACCTTTGATGAACCTGCTAATGAGCAAAAAGTGTCTCCCTGCCACGTCCTCTTCTCATCAGTTCAAGGGGAGGTTGACTTGAACTGATAAATGACAACTAACATTCATGCCACACAAATAGAATGTCATTCACCTGAGGAAGGAGCAGCGCTCCGAAAACTAGTGACATCGAAACAAACCTGTTGGACTTTAACCTGGTGTTGTAAAACTTCTTACTGTACACAAATAGAAGACCATCTTTAAGAAGAAAGAGTCAAAATACTTTCCCTTAACATTCAAGAACAACAACATTTCTGAGTCATTGACCATTATTATTATGGGGAGTTACCATTAAGCAGAAACTTGACCAGCTGTCTGAATACTGTAGCTGCAACCATCAGTTAAAGGCAACTTATTTATTAAACCTATTAGGATCATGATACAGTGTGAAACCCCGTACACAGCGGGTAGGATCCTGATACACTGCTGTTGTCATTTTACAGATAAATATGATCCAATCGAGTTAACGCACAACATGTTTTGTTGCAAAACATTTGCCAGTTATTCAAAAACAGTTTCAAGCTATGTTTGCTGCATTCGGTGAAAACTCATTTTTATAGTTTGTTCAGTTTCAAACAGAAATTGGTTATTTAATGTGCTGGATATGGAATTTACTGTAGCTCACATTCAACCATGAATTAGATTTATATCATAACTGGAATTATTCTTCACAAGAACAACTTGCGTGTATAGTGCCTTTAAACTGCCCCAAGTTTCTTCCCGTGAAGGTTATCAACATTTAAATGATCTGGAGAACGATTGACTCTTTGAAATCTGTGCTGTCTCGTGGAAAGAGCTGTCAGTTTTATTCCACAGTCCAACTTCCTCCACCGCCCTGTAAATAAATTCTCTTTAAGCTCCTGTGGAATTTGATTGTACCACCCTGTCAGATTGAAAAGTAAAAGAACGTGAATACTGGAAGGGAAAGAAATGCTGGAAATTCTCAGAAGGTCAGCAAAATCTGGGGAGACAAACAGAATGAAGAATTCAGACCCATGGGGTTGCATCTGAATTGAAGAAAGATAGAAATATAACAGGTTTTAAACCAGTGGAGTGAAGCAGGGAGCAGGATGTGCAAAAGCTGGACATTTGTAAGTGAGGAGGGAATAAGAGTAGGTTTAATTATACAAATTCCAAACTATCAAATTCCCACACTGCAGGAGGCCATTTGGCCCATCGAGGCTGCACAGACACTTTGAAAGAGCACCCTATCTAGGCCCACTCCCCTGCCCTATCCAGTAACTCTACCTAACCTTTGGGGACTTGGGGGTAATTTAGAATGGATTATCCATCTAAGCTGCACATCTTTGGACTGTGGGATGAAACCGGAGAGCCCGGAGGAAACCCACGCAGACACAGGAAGAAATTTGCAAACTCCACACAGACAGTTCCCCAAGGCCGGAATTGAACGCAGGTCCCTGGCGCTGTGAGGCTGCAGTGCTAACCACGGTGCCACCGTGCTGTCTCTTGTTAGAATGTTTATAGTAAATAAACAAAGGATGTGTCCAACCGTCCCAATGTAACATGAAGGAATAAAAAAATGGCAAAATCAAACCAGCAAAAAACAACATGGAAGCAGCAGAAATTGTTTATTTAATGTGCTGGATATGGACTTTACTGTAGCTCACATTCAACCATGAATTAGATTTATCTCATAACTGGAATTATTCTTCACAAGAACAACTTGCGTGTATAGTGCCGTTAAACTATCCCAAGGTTCTTCCCGTGAACGTTATCAATGGAAAATGGTGTTAAAATGTTGGCTCTGCCCCATGGAAAGAGTTATTACGACAAAAGCTTGGTCAAAGACAAAGTTTTAAATGGTCATCTTAAAGGGAAGAGGCAGTGATAGATAAGGGAATTTTAGGCCAAGTCAGCTGAAAGCTCGGATGTCGATGTTCTTGAGACTAAAATTCAAAACCTCCAGGATATCAGATGGTCAAACGGTAAACTGGACACGAATTCAGACAACCTCCATCCGATAAAATCAATTTCAATGGATGAAGCAACTTGTGCACATGGTTGGAAACTGTCCAGGTCCTTATCTGAAATCTCAAATAATCAATGTCCCAGGTGAGGTGAAGGATATGCTTCAAAGTAACTCTGAAGTTCTCTCTTTGAAGCTCGGCAGCATTGAGATCAATAAATGGCAGGAGCTTGATGCCAATTGTTCAGAATAATACAAATTGTCCATCAATCTGCCTGAAGCTTTAGGTCTCAATGTCTTCCTGCTGAGGCAGAACAGCAGCAGAGAAATACATTAAAAATAAACTAATATGTTCTTCAAGTATCTGCGGATCAAGGAGAGCCAAGTCAGTCACATAGAGGACCATGGCAGAAAAACATTAACCTGAATAGAGGTCAATCTTGGAATCGAAGGACATCTGACGATGCAATTACTGAGTCAAGAATGAAATATTGTGACCCTTGTTGAATTGAGTAAATGCCGAGCCAATTATCTTCTTGGTAGCCACCCAGTCAAATCCCCTTGGGATTTTATACTTTCCAATATAGATAATGTCTCCTTCTTCAGATTGGGCTATAGTTCCAATCTGTTCGATCTTCAGTGGGATGCAAAATAGGTGATGGCCCATTGGTGAACCTGAGTTACATTAACTCAACTGGTGTATGACCACGCCCCCTCCAACAAACACAACACACATTTCAGCATTTCAGGAAGTATCGATCTTCAATTCCTAACGTATTCGGAGTTAGCTGACCCCACCAACTTGTGCATTGATTCCCATATGGACATTGCAGAAAGGAGCTTTATTCAATCTCCAGTCATATTTCATTAAGTTAACGGTTCTCATCTGGCTTTGTGCCAAGCTCTACACATGCGGTCAATACTGACAGAGTTCACGGCTCTCGCCCACTGTAAGGCCAATTCCTCACATAGAGCAAGGAGTCACAGACTCAGCACCGTAGCAATGCTGTTCACTAATTTCATCTGTGGAAGTTGGTACAAATGCAAAGTTTTCCCTTTATAAACAAGAAATTACAGATAATTGACAGACTAGCGGGATTTCATGCAAATTCATTAAAAAGACACTGATTTGAGCCCACAGTTTAGGAACATGGTTTGCATGTCACATATTACAATAGTTCTCAGCAGTCTATTAAATCTTGGATATAATTCCACTCGCACACAGCAAACTCTAAGCAAACTTCCAATAGATCATGAATCGCCTTCATAAATCTACAAGATGCTCAGTCACTTTGGGAGTGGAACTGGCTGTCAGGTGGAGTACCAAACGGGCGACACAATTAACATCACCAATATTGTGTTGCAGCAGACCTAATTTAATCCCAGCAATATATGCCGAACAATATATGCCTGACAACAAAGTTAATCTGGGAACTTTTTACCCTGTATGTGAATGCTGTATATTGACCTGTAGGCTGACTCTGCCTTGACTCAGTGATGCTGCCGCTCATGCCTCACAATCATTATTCAAACTGGGTAGAGGGATGGCAATAAATATTTTTGAACAAGACTTCCAACAGACATATATGTACCACACACGGTACCTCAAAATTTGTGTTACAGTTCAGAAGTGTGGAAATTGAGCTCATTTTGCACTGCTGTTGAAGAGAAATGTATAACCCATGATGCTTTGTACTTGAATGCACAGCTTGTGAAACTAGATCAGAATGACAGGAATTTATGTAATCATAGAATTTACAGTGCAGAAAGAGGCCATTCGGCCCATCGAGTCTGCACCAACCCTTGGAAAGAGCACCCCACTTAAGCCCACACCGCCACCCCATCCCCGCAACACAGTAACTCCACCCAACCTTTTTGGACAATTAAGGGCAATTTAGCATGGACAATACACCTAACCTGCACACCTTTGGACTGTGGGAGGAAACCGGAGCACCCGGAGCAAACCTACGCCACACGGGGAGAACGTGCAGACTCTGTACAGACAGTGACCCAAGCTGGGAATCGAACCTGGGATCCTGGAGTTGTGAAGCAACTGTGCTAACTACTGTGCTACCGTGCTGCCTGGAATAATTTTAGCCCTGGGGTAATGGTAGATTATAATCAACCATTGGTTTCCCACCTCACCGATTATATTCATCATTGACTTTAGTGGAATAAAACTGGTCGGAAAGTTGCTTTTTAGTGTGTGTCTGGTTCCATGTTTTACCTTAAACCAACATTTTTATTCATCAAGTCATAGAATTAAGCTGCACATAATGAGGTCATTCGGCCAATTGAGACGGTACTGGCTCTTTTGAGTGCCTATTCAATTTTACCGTCTCCCCACCTCTCCCCACGTGTTTGTCCTTCAGGTGTTTACCCAATTCTCTTGAAAGTTGAGATTGAATTTGCTTCCAACAGTCTTTCAGCCTGTTAATCCTCGATCATAACAACTTGCTGTATAAAATATATTTTAAAAACTCCTCGTCTCATCTTTCGCTTATGTCATTTGTCCAAAACCTATGCTCTTTACACAGGGTCCCTTTGGTATATAACATAATTGTAAAGATAAAGGTCATCCATTCATTCAGTGGCGATTTCAGAAAACACATCTTCACACCAGAGTATTGCAAATATGGGAATTGTCAACCACAAAAGCTGTTGAGACTAGGGGTCAATTGGCTATTTAAAATAGAGATTGGTACATTCTAGATTAGGTGAATTGGACATTGAATTCCTCAGTGCACCCAAACAGGCGCCGGAATGTGGCGACTAGGGGCGTTTCACAGTAACTTCATTGCAGTGTTAATGTAAGCCTACTTGTGACAATAAAGATTATATAAAAAAGATAGAGATAGGCTATCACCCAGGTTAAGGAATGAACACATGTTGATGGAGCCAAGGTAGATTATTCCTTGTCAAGTTGAATGACAAAAGCAGCGGAAGGGCCCAAGTCCTTTTTATATCTATGTATTCATTATTTTCTTCCTGATGCAAAACATTACTACTTTTTTGACTAAATTCTGAATTGAAATATTTACCATCAGTTTGCAGGACAGCAATCTGACACCTGCTTGCATTGAGGTCGGCATTCAGTGTGAACTAATCTTTTTTCTTTCTACAGATGCTGTCAGACCAGATTTTCCAGCATTTTCTGTTTTTGTTTCAGATTCCAGGATCCGCAGTAATTTGCTTTTATCTTCGTATTTGACAATACTCTACCTGGACAGAAATAAATTCACAGGCTATTGTGTTCCTGGTTTGCGACATCTCTTAATGAGCAGCAAAAACAGGGAGCTGTTTCAGTGAGTACAGCTGTTAGTGTTCAGTTACTAAATATAGCGATCGTGTTATGGACAGCGACCCTGTTATGGACAATGTTAGGAATTAATATGAACAACACATTCTTCTGCGGTGCTTCGCCAATAGGATGATATGTTGCACCTAGTGCCTGTGTATTCCTCTTGCGCGATATTCAGATCCTATTGATTTACACAGAACAATGTTAACATAATACACTGGCTGCATATCCAATGAATAAATGAAACATACCGCCACATCTAATATTGCTCTCCACCAAAAGCAACATCTAAACTTGCGTTGGATATCAAATCAACATTGCCTTTAATTACACCGATTGTACAGTTAATTTTGCTGACAGTGGAACTGAATTTCGGGTGGAGCATCTCATTGGCGCCATTGTACCTCTATCAATGATTTCATGGCTTGTGGGCACTGCTGGCAAGTTAATTTGTGTTGACTTTGTTCCCATTTAGATTGGCCCTTCGTTAATTCCCATTTAGATTGACCCATTTAGGGGCTGTTTAGCACAGGGCTAAATCGCTGGCTTTGAAAGCAGACCAAGGCAGGCCAGCAGCACGGTTCAATTCCCGTAACAGCCTCCCCGAACAGGCGCCGGAATGTGGCGACTAGGGGCTTTTCACAGTAACTTCATTTGAAGCCTACTTGTGACAATAAGCGATTTTCATTTTCATTTCATCTCATTTTTCAGATTGTGTAGAACCGCCTTCCTTGAAAAGTCCATCTGGTGTATATACACCCAAATTTCTGTGAGAAATTCTGTGAGAAGGGAGTTCAAGACATGAGATCCAGTGGCAGTGAAGGGACGCAATATAGTTCTGAATTAGGATCTTGTGTGACTTGGTTATACATGAAGGCCCTCATGGTTATACATGAATGCCTTCTCAACCTTGCCCATCGCCTGAGGCATGGTGATCCTCAGGTTAAATCACCAACAGTCAACTCTCCCCCTCAATGGGGAAAACAGCCTATGGTCATGAGGAACGATGGCAACTTTACCTGTGTGACTTGGAGTGGAGCTTCCAGGTGGTGTTGTTCCTATGCGTTTTGCTGCCCTTGGCCTCCCAGTGGTAGCGGTCACATATTTGGAAGGTATTATCAAATAAAGCTCGGGGAGTTGCTTGTATACATCACACAATGCTGCTCTGCCACTTTGAGCCGGCGGTGGGGGTGGGGGAAATGAATTCTTGAAGTGCAGCATTGGATGCCAATCAAATGGGCTACTGTGTTCATACATGTTGCTACATCGGCACTCATCCAGACGAGTGGAGACTGTGCTATCGCACTGCTGCATGATGCTTTGTAGATCAAGGAAAGATTTTGTGGAGTCAGGACATGAATTACTCGCCACAAAATTTCCAGCCTCTGAATAGCGCTTGTAGCGATAGAACTTATAAAACTAGTCCAGCTACGTTTTCTGGTTTATGGTGACTCTCGGGATCCATATTTTGGACACTTCAGTGATGGTTAAGTTGTTAACTGTCAAGGGGGATGGTTAGATTTTATTTGGTTGGAGATGACTGGCATTTGTTTAGCATGAATGCTACTTATCAGCCCAAACCTGAATATTGTCCAGGTGCTGCTGAGAATGGCACAGAGGGCTTCAGTTTCTGAGGAGTTGAGAATGGAACTGAACATAATGCAATCATCAGTGAAAATTCAGGCTCCTGATCTGCGATGGAGGGAAGGTCATTGATGATGCACCTGAACATGGTTGATAAGGATACTACCCTAATAAATGCATGCAGCTTAGATAGTTGGACGCAAACAAGCACAACTATCATGCTTTGTGCTCGGTATCACAACAACCAATGGAGATTTTCTGTCTTTCCTCCCCCTTCCCCCCCGCACTTTGAGTGGACCAAGGTGAATATGACCCTGCTAATTTGACTACCTGAATGACAGTTCTTCCAAATTTAGCACAAATCCCTGGATGTTAGTAAGGAGGACTTGCAGATACACAGTCCATTTGGACTCTGCATGGAGCACAAGATGACAGATCAGAGTCAACTAGATATCAGGTTCTGGAGTCACTTAGAGGTCAGACTGGGTAAGATTGGCAGCTTTTCTTCCAAATAGGACATTTGTGAATCAGATTTTTTATGACAATCAAGGATGGCTTTGTGGTCATCATTTCTGAGACTCTCTTTACATTCCAGATTTATTAATTAATGTAATTTAAGTTCCACTGTATTGTGGGATCTGAATTCTTGGCCTCTGGATTACTACTCAGTGAGATTACTACCATGCCTTCATATTGTACACCCATCCATGAATGTGAGTCCGTGAATGTCGACCTATGAGGTTCTGACAGCACTGATTAGAAGGCAGAAGTTTAAATCAGTTTGATCCCCGTCTGCTGTTTTCCTATAGCCCTTTAGATTGAGTTTCATTAGGAAAATATAACATTGCTTTTTCTTTGCAATGTTACACATGGCTTTGTCAATTTGGGCTATGAATTAGTTGTCTATTCAGTTATTTATCTCTGTCTCCGCTGATGGAGGAACAAGTTCAGTTCAGATTGACAAAAGCAGCTCAGATCACTGAGAGAATCAAGGGCTGGACTACGAATTTTTGTTTGATCACAGGCTCAAGGAAATTATTGTTGTTTAGACCCACTATGAAAGTCTGAAATGTATTTTCTAAAGTTCATTGTAAATAAAATGTGATATTAAATTGAATCTAAAAAGCAATTTATTGAAATCCAAAATAAAACTGGAAATCTTTGAAGTAGAAGTGGAGCAATAATGATTATCAAAGAGATAAAAGCAATATTAATCTAACACTTCCTGCTGGAAAATGAGAATAAGGCACATTTTACAACCGTCGGATTTTACTCCACATTATGGGAAAGAAAATGGGCAAAATATAAAACCTGTGCTCCAGTTGATCTTTTCAGGATCCTGTCCATTGATTTACCTTAACATTAGAATCATTTCCATACACATTTTGGATTTGTATCCTTCAAAAATTTCAGACAATTACATGCTTTGATACTGGACCAGGCCCCTCCCCACCTGCACGTTCTTGGTGTGATTCAGTTGATTTTTGTTTCAAGTAGACATTAAAGTTTTAGATTCAAGATATTTCCTAAGAGAATAAAGCTATAAGATTCCAAAGTTTTTCAACAAACAATCTAAACTTTACTATACAAGTTCATAAAGATACAACAATTTACAACATCTATCTTGAACTCCAATGTTCAGGGTTAACATGAGGCAAATATGAATTAACAGGCAAACTGTGGTCTAACACCCACATTATGCATTTAATAGCAGACGTGACCAAAACCAATCCCATGAATTTCTAAGCAAACAATCCAGACGTTCCAGTAAACACAGTCACTAATCTCACTAAAACTCTGTCGCTCTCAAGAATGATTCCAGTGTCCAGCTTTGAAGATCAAATTTGGAATTCTCTCTGAATAGGGTTGCTTCAATAGCTACTCAGCTCGTAGGGTTTTATTTTCTCCTCTGGAGACTCTGATCTCCTGGATTCCCAAACCTGCATTCCAGCACCAATTCACAGGCATGACTTTAGCACCCTAGCTGAACTGATCAGAACAGTATCGCTTCAAACTCTGCTCTGCAGCACAGAGTCACCAACCTTCTGCTACTTTCTTCAATCTCCTGGGCTTCTACCTTGAACGGCAGGGTAGCACAGTGGTTAGCACTCTTGCTTGTAGAACCAGGGTCCCACGTTCGATTTGCAGCTTGGGTCACTGTCTGTGCAGAGTCGACACATTCTCCCGTGTCTGTGGGTTTCCTCCGGGTGCTCTGGTTTCCTCCCACAAGTTCCGAAATACGTGCTAAGTGAATTGGACAAGCTGAATTGTGATGACTAGGGGAGCTTCACAGCAACTTCATTGCAATGTATGTAAGTCTTGTGATAATTATAAAGATTATGATTATCAGAACCATCACTTCTTATCGTTTGCCAACCGCTGTCCTTTTTCTGCTCGGAGCCTCTCTCTCTTCCTCTCTTTCTTCTGAACTTGGACTTCTTCCTGTCCTCTTTCCCCACCCAATGTCTGGCACTCATGTCAATTATGGCATGCTGCTGGGGACAATGATTATGATTTTCACATCATATTTAAATTTTTATACAAGCAGACTGGGCCTGACCCCCAGCCCAAAGAAATATAAAATGACAGATTATGCGTGCACCATGCACTCCCGACCCACATGGCACAACAACTCTCCATGTGAGGACTGGATAAGGACTGGATTTCCCAGCCCCTCCGTGCTATGTTTGGATCTTGTAACAAATGTCTTCTATGATGAACATGCAGAAACATTCCCTTGTCCATTACTTCAGACACCTCTTGAAAAGAAAATCAAACCGGATAGTCAGGCACCGCCGATTCTTTACAAATCGATGCTGGTTCTATCTGATCAGCTGAAAAATTCCAAGCTGCTTCCTGACCAAATCCCAAATTTTGGAATCTAGTCATTCAGATTAAAAGATGTTTAGGCTAACTGACTGATTTCCGATCAGAAACTGATCAGATTTCCCCCCCCCCCCCCCCCCCCCCCTCACCTTTCTCAAATGGCAATGCTTTGGTAACCGGGCTCACTTTTACTTGGAGGAACTGCTTTTAATGTAGGGCGGCACGGTGGCACAGTTAACACTGTTGCACAGAGCCAGGGACCCAGGTTCGATTCCCGGCTTGATCACTGTGCGGAGTCTGCATGTTCTCCACGTGTCTGCGTTGGTTTTCTACGGGTGCTGGTTTCCTCCACAAGTCCCGAAACACGTGCCGTTAGGTGATTTGGACATTCGGAATTCTCCCTCTGTACCCAAACAGGCGCCAGAGTGTGGCGACCAGGGGATTTTCACAGTAACTACATTGCTGTGTTAATGTAAGTCTACTTGTGACACGAATAAAGATTATTATGATTATAATCCACAGTTTTATCTGGGAAGGCACTGCTGAGAGGTCTTCTGACTAAAATCACTCACAAACTATTTTCCAATTTTAAGTGGGTAAGAAGCCCTGCGTTTTACATGTTTAAGATATAGTTCAACTTTGCACAAGAACAATTCTGAGTTCCCTTCCCAGGAGGCAACAATAGAGGTTCAGTGTCACAAAGTCATGAACATTTCCAAGTGTAGGTCATTATACAAAGCCACACGAACTACAGGTAAGAACAAGGCCAGTCACTGGTCCCTCTGCAATTTCAATCGCAAGATTTGCATTCTCCACTGGTTTTGTTTTAAAAATTGTGTCCACAGTATCTACTTAATGTTTAATTTCCACAGTGACACCAGACATGTCCCCATGTTGGTGTCAGAAAGAGGGATAATTTAGAGTCAGTAAACACTGCAAAAGCTCATAAACAGCAGAATGTCCACTGACACTTTCCCCACTTCTCCTTTCGGTGTGTCATCCATCCTGGTGTACCAACCTCTAGAACTTTGTCTCTGGAGTCTCTCTGAGTGACTCCAGAGACTTAACTGTGGGCCCCATTGGATGGTTGGATCTATCAACTTGTAAAGACCTTGTCCCCATCTTGAACACCACTGCTTCCCTTGACAGAAGGGCCACTAGGCACAGATATGGAGTAACAACCCAGGAATAAAGAGTGCAATTATCAGTGTCCCACTGCAGTCCAGACTGAGTTCCACCTTGGGTCCTTCCTGTCTGTACATTTCCCCAGTGCCCCATTGGGGATCATTCAGCCGCGGATCTCCTGCAGAAGCAGCGCTGTGGGGCCGGGAGGCGGAGTCTGGTGACCCTGTTGCTGGGCCCCTGATGTCACAATGGGAGATGACCCTCACTCAGCTCCAACTGGAAACAGATTTCAACCTGGAGCCCGGCCGGTTAAAGGGGAAAGACAGGGAATCAGAGAAAAATGTCCAGAGAATGAGAGCGGGGATGTTTATAAATTAAAATATTCACATTATCACACTCAGTCTGGATCTGGATTCCCGCAGTGCCTTCAGGTGCCTCTTTGTGGTTGGACTGAACAGATTCTCCAGAAGCCTGAAACAGATTAAAGATTTAATAGGAATGAAATAGAGTGACCATAAGTGTAAATAACAGGAATGACAAATATTAACCATAAACATTACTTGATCCATTTTATGTTTTATGTATTACATTAATACAAACACTTACAAGATCCGCTCCAGACTCTTGCAGGTCAGTGTGAGGTGGTGAAGAGCAAGAGCACATTGGTCTGTGAATGAGTTTGATCCCAGGTTCAGATCTTTCAGTGACCGGTTTTTACTGAGAGCAGAGGCAAGATCCTCGACACAAGAATCTGTGAGACCTGCATTCCATAGGCTGGGGGTCAGAGAGAGAAATAACAGCAATCAGGGTATATACACAGAGTTTATTACTAACATGACTGATACTATTAATAACATTACAATGCAGATATTCAGTTATTATGAACACAATATCGCACAGTCTTGTATTTACCTCAGTTTCTGTATTTTACAATCTGGATTCCTCAGAGCCATAGACAGTAGTATCACTCCTGAATCTCCCAGATTACTAACACTCAGGTCCAGATCTGTCAGTGACTGGTTTGTACGGAGAGCATCGACAAGACTTTCAGCACAAGAATTTGTGAGAGCGACAGCTCCCAGTCTGGGGATTGGAGAGAGAAATAACAGGAATTATAATAATAGTCTTTATTGGCATCACAAGTAGGCTTACATTAACACTGCAATGAAGTTATTGTGAAAAGCCACATTCCGGCGCCTGTTCGAGTACACCGAGGGAGAACTCAATGTCCAAATTACCTAACATTCGAGTAAATGAAATGAAAATGAAATGAAAATTGCTTATTGTCACAAGTAGGCTTCAAATGAAGTTACTGTGAAAAGCCCCTAGTCGCCACATTCTGGCGCCTATTCGGGGAGGCTGTTACGGGAATTGAACGGTGCTGCTGGCCTGCCTTGGTCTGCTTTCAAAGCCAGCGATTTAGCCCTGTGCTAAACAGCCCCTGCCCTAGTGATCATCCACAACATGATTACTGAAACTATGAATAATGCAGTGTTTATTGATAACACTATTATTGACACAATGGTAGTATTACGATCCAGGACCAGACCCCAACAGTTGCTCAGATACCAGACAGAGACCCCAATATTTTTAGACTGTGAGGAAAGGATACTTTGTTTCAGGACTGATTCCATGCACAGATAGGGATACCATCTATATTTTAAAAATAAATTTAGAGGACCCAATTTTTTCCCAATTAAGGGTCAATTTAGCGTGGCCAATTTGCCTACCCTGCACATCTTTTTGGGTTGTGGGGGGTGACACCCACGCAGATACGTTGAGAATGTCCAAGCTCCACACGGATTGTGACCCGAGGCTGGGATCAAACCCAGGTCCTCGGCGTCATGAGGCAGCGGTGCTAACCACTGCGCCGCCGTTATTAATAATCCTAACACAGTGTTAATAACTTCAACATTATAAATACAAATATCTTTCGATTAATAGTTAAACAATACTTATCAATACAATTGAGTATACGGGCGCGATTCTCCAGAAAAATCTCTAAGTGTGCTGAGGAGTGGGAATTGTCACGGGTTTCCCGGCGCTCAGCCCAGCGAGGCCGGCAACACTGTTCAACGTTAATTAGTCCACTTAATGAGGCTTCACGGGTTTCTCGACCCGAATGCCGGTTTGCCTACTGATTCACCGGGACCGCGCCCGCTAGCCCACCACTAACGAGGTCACGCAGCACTAAAGCTGCACTTGCTCAGCCAACCCCAGCCAGCTAACAACAATGGCCCCAAGGAAACCAGCCCCAAGATTCGGGGATGCTGACCTGGGGATGTTCCTGGATGCGGTGGAGGCCAGGAAGGATGTCCTGTTCCCCAGAGGGTGAGCCACAAGGCAGCGGCAGCAGTCACTTGGGCAGTGTGATGAGAAGGACTGGCCTCCAGTGTGAGAAGAAGGTCAATGACCTACACTGGGCAGCATGAGTGAGTAGACACCGATGCCCCACCCACCCCCCCAAAGGAGCATTCCCCCAGACGACCCCGAACCCTCCCTCGATCCCCCCCTCCCCCTCCCGCACTCACCCCTCACACATCTTCAACCCTCCCTCCATCCCAAACCTCCCTTCATGCTCCCCCCCGCCCCCAACTGTAAAGCATGCATGTGGCTAATGATGCCCTCTCGGTGTCTCCTCAGGACAAGCTCTCCCATAATCAGCGGGTCCAGACTGGAGGCGGAGTACTGGACTTGAGAATCCTCACCTCCTTCAAGGAGCGGGCCCTGGAGGTGACTGATGTGGCCAAGGACAGGGCGGTCACCAATGTGGAGGCTAGTGGACGCAGCAAAGGTGAGGAACCACCGGACTCCACCCAAGGACCTGTCGAACATGAGTAGTGATCGCCTTACTGACCGACCCATCCCTCACACTGACCACATGTCCATTTTCCGGCAAGTCCAGCAGCCGACAGTACGGCACTCTCTCCTGATCTCCAGGAGAACACCTCGGTCAGTCAGTACGGCACTCTCTCCTGATCTCCAGGAGAACACCTTGGAAGAGAGCTCCGAGGATGCAACTGTTGTAGTCGCGGCACAGCTGTCATCCCCACCCTCCGCCAGCGCAGATACACACACCTCGGTGGGAAATTTTAGTAGACAGGCTTCTGGGGCACAATCTGGTGAGCACCACACTGCTGATGATGCACATCTGGTGGAGGCAGGAACCCCCAGGCGAGACAGCAGTTGGTGGTCTGCTGGACCCAGCTGGGTCCCAGCTTGATGCTGAGCCTCTGGAACAAGGTTACCCAGAGCTGATGGCGATGATAGGGAACGGCCAGGACATTCAGAGGAAGATGTCAATGTCACTCCAGCAGATCCATAGATGATTGGAGGAGCTCCAGAGGCTACGGGTGCAGGAAATGGTGCCGGCAATGAGTGACACCGAGACCAACACTGCTGGGTGGCGACTGCAGTGGAGAGCCTGGTGCGTGACGACGGCACCATGAATGAAGGTGTCCAAGGGGTTGCGCAGTCAGTGACGGCCATGGCTGAGGGTCTCGGCAGTATGTCTGCCTCGCTGGGGGATGTCACCCAGTACCAGGGATGGTGCAGGACGGAGGGTTTCAGATTTCTGGATAATTGGGGCTCATTCTGGAGTCGGTGGGACCTCTACAAATGGAATGGTCTACACCTGGACCAGAGGGGTACCAATATCCTGGGGGGGAAATTTGCTAATGCTCTTCGGGAGGGTTTAAGCGAGTTCAGCAGGGGCTTGGGAACCTGAATTGTAGCTCCAGTATACAGGAGGTGGAGAGTAGTGAGGTCATGAGTAAGGTTTTAAAGTTGCAGGAGTGTACCGGCAGGCAGGAAGGTGGTTCAAAGTGTGTCTTCTTCAATGCCAGGAGCATCCGGAATAAGGTGGGTGAACTTGCGGCATGGATTGGTACCTGGGACTTCGATGTTGTGGCCATTTCGGAGACATGGATAGAGCAGGGACAGGAATGGCTGTTGCAGGTGCCGGGGTTTAGATATTTCAGTAAGCTCAGGGAAGGTGGTAAAAGAGGGGGAGGGGTGGCATTGTTAGTCAAGGACAGTATTACGGTGGCAGAAAGGACGTTTGATGACGACTCGTCGATTGAGGTAGTATGGGCTGAGGTTAGAAACAGGAAAGGAGAGGTCACCCTGTTAGCGGTTTTCTATAGGCCTCCAAAAAGTTCGAGAGATGTAGAGGAAAGGATTGCAAAGATGATTCTGGATAGGAGCGAAAGCAACAGGGTAGTTGTTATGGGGGACTTTAACTTTCCAAATATTGACTGGAAACGCTATAGTTCGAGTACTTTAGATGGGTCTGTTTTTTGTCCAATGTGTGCAGGAGTGTTTCCTGACACAGTATGTAGATAGGCCAACGAGAGGCAAGGCCGTATTGGATTTGGTACTGGGTAATGAACCAGGACAGGTGTTAGATTTGGAGGTCGGTGAGCACTTTGGTGATAGTGACCACAATTCGATTACGTTTGCTTTAGTGATGGAAAGGGATAGGTATATACCGCAGGGCAAGAGTTATATCTGGGGGAAAGGCAATTATGATGCGATGAGGCAAGACTTAGGATGCATCGGATGGAGAGGAAAACTGCAGGGGATGGGCACAATGGAAATGTGGAGCTTGTTCAAGGAACAGCTACTGCGTGTCCGTGATAAGTATGTGCCTGTCAGGCAGGGAGGAAGTGGTTGAGCAAGGGAACCGTGGTTTACTAAGGCAGTTGAAACACTTGTCAAGAGGAAAAGGAGGCTTATGTAAAGATGAGACATGAAGGTTCAGTAAGGGCGCTCGAGGGTTACAAGTTAGCTCGGAAGGACCTAAAGAGAGAGCTAAGAAGAGCCAGGAGGGGACATGAGAAGTCTTTGGCAGGTCGGATCAAGGATAACCCTAAAGCTTTCTATCGATATGTCAGGAATAAAAGAATGACTAGGGTAAGAGTAGGGCCAGTCAAGGACAGTAGTGGGAAGTTGTGCTTGGAGTCCGAGGAGAGAGGAGAGGTGCGAAATTAATATTTTTCATCAGTATTCACACAGGAAAAAGACAATGTTGTCGAGGAGAATACTGAGATTCAGGCTACTAGACTAGAAGGACTTGAGGTTCATAAGGAGGAGGTGTTAAAAATTCTGGAAAGGGTGAAAATAGATAAGTCTCCTGGGCCGGATGGGATTTATCCTAGGATTCTCTGGGAAGCTAGGGAGGAGATTGCGATGCCTTTGGCTTTGATCTTTAAGTCATCTTTGTCAACAGGAATAGTGCCAGAAGACAGGAGGATAGCAAATGTTGTCCCCTTGTTCAAGAAGGGGAGTAGAGACAACCCCGGTAACTATAGGCCAGTGAGCCTTGCTTCTGTTGTGGGCAAAGTCTTGGAAAGGTTTATAAGAGATAGGGTGTATAATCATCTGGAAAGGAATAATCTGATTAGACATAGTCAACACGGTTTCGTGAAGGGTAGATCGTGCCTCACAAACCTTATTGAGTTCTTTGAGAAGGTGACCAAACAGGCGGATGAGGGTAAAGCAGTTGATGTGGTGTATATGGTTTTCAGTAAAGCGTTTGATAAGGTTCCCCATGGTAGGCTACTGCAGAAAATACGGAAGCATGGGATTCAGGGAGATTTAGCAGTTTGGATCAGAAATTGGCTAGCTGGAAGAAGACAAAGGGTGGTGGTTGATGGGAAGTGTTCAGACTGGAGTTCAGTTACTAGTGGTGTACAAGGATCTGTTTTGGGGCCACTGCTGTTTGTCATTTTTATAAATGACCTGGAGGAGGGCGTAGAAGGATGGGTGAGTAAATTTGCAGATGACACTAAAGTCGGTGGAGTTGTGGACAGTGCGGAAGGATGTTACAAGTTACAGAGGGACATAGATAAGCTGCAGCGCTGGGCTGAGAGGTAGCAAATGGAGTTTAATGCAGAAAAGTGTGAGGTGATTCATTTTGGAAGGAATAACAGGAAGACAGAGTACTGGGCTAATGGTAAGATTCTTGGCAGTGTGGATGAGCAGAGAGATCTCGGTGTCCATGTACATAGATCCCTGAAAGTTGCCACTCAAGTTGAGAGGGTTGTTAAGAAGGCGTTTGGTGTGTTAGCTTTTATTGGTAGGGGGATTGAGTTTTGGAGCCATGAGGTCATGTTGCAGCTGTACAAAACTCTGGTGCGGCCGCATTTGGAGTATTGCGTGCAATTCTGGTCGCCGCATTATAGGAATGATGTGGAAGCATTGGAAAGGGTGCAGAGGAGATTTACCAGAATGTTGCCTGGTATGGAGGGAAGATCTTATGAGGAAAGGCTGAGGGACTTGAGGCTGTTTTCGTTAGAGAGAAGAAGGTTAAAAGGTGACTTAATTGAGGCATACAAGATGATCAGAGGATTGGATAGGGTGGACAGTGAGAGCCTTTTTCCTCGGATGGTGATGTCTAGCACGAGGGGACATAGCTTTAAATTGAGGGGAGATAGAGAAAAGACAGATGTCAGAGATAGGTTCTTTACTCAGAGAGTAGTAAGGGTGTGGAATGCCCTGCCTGCAACAGTAGTGGACTCGCCAACACTAAGGGTATTCAAATGGTCATTGGATAGACATATGGACGATAAAGGATTAGTGTAGATGAGCTTTAGAGTGGTTTCACAGGTCGGCGCAACATCGAGGGCCGAAGGGCCTGTACTGTGCTGTAATGTTCTATGTTCTATGTTCTACCAGGCTGACCTTGATGAGGTTCTGCCAGACATGTCTCGCTCTCACATGGGAATGACCGAGGAGTTTGTCCAAGTCTTAGGTGGGCATTACCGAGGCACTGCAGAGCATGGTCCAATCACTGAGGAACATCGCCAGAGGGCGTCGACACAATGGTGCGGGCCATGGGGATCCGCCAACCCTGGCGGAGACAGATTGTGCAGGAGCAGCTAGGGCTCAAACCAGCTTCCCGTCAGTCCAAAGGTGAACAGCAGGGCCATACGGGCATCGACCGGGAGGAGGGGGCACTGAGTACGAACCCAGACCCATCCCATGGGGCGACGGCGGTGGCCACCACCTCTCCCAAGTTACACCTGACTGATGAGGCCGCGTCTCGACATGGCGACACGGCTGTGCATGTGCTCTTGACAAGTGAGGCGGGGCCCTCCGACACCAGAGGGCGCCTGCCAGGGGCATCGAAGGCCAGAGGATGTGGTAAGCAGCTGGCTGCCTCCACCTCAGATGTGCATCTTGGGGAGACACCTAGACATAGTAGTAGAGCTAGGAGGGTCAAGCACAACGAGGATCACTGAGGGCACCGGGGGAGAGGGGATGGAGCAGGTAGGGTGCGTGGGGGGGTGGGGGGGTCAGGGGCCTGCACCATCGGGAGAGTGGGGACCTATATAGAGCAATAAACATCCTTGTGCACAACCAGTAGCATGCCTCTGTCACTTTCTTCCGCAATGCATCACCCTGTGCAGGTGATAGGTGTGAGCGAGCACTCAGCAGACAGGCAGGGGTTAGACTATGGCACAGATTAAGGAGCACCAGTGCCCAGCCTCTATGGGTTATCATCACCCCCTGCCCTCGCCAGTGATCCACGGACAGAGCTGACACAGTCCCAGCACCCTGGAGTGATGTGACACACACCCTGGGAGGGTGGAAAATGGGGTGTTGAGTGGTACGGATGCGTCGATGGACCAGGCCACGTACTAAGTGAATCGGGCGGGTATGAGGGCCTCCCTAGCCCTCTGGGTTTGCCAGACCCTCACCGCTGCCGCTTATCCTGCAGCTTCCAGCTGGGCCTCAGGTTCCTCCCCCGCCTCGTCCACCAGACCGTGCTGGTCCAGCACCTCCTTATCATCCGCGTCCTCCTCCTCCGAGGTGGCCACAGGTTCTTCGTCACCAACCTCCAGTGCGTTGCCCCACTGCTGTGCCAGGTTGTGGAGGACACAGCAGACCACAACAAAGCAGGCGACCCACCGGGCGGTGTACTGGAGGGCACCTCCAGAGCGGTCGTGACATCGGAACTGCATCTTGAGGAGTCTGATGCACCGCTCAATGACAGCCTGGGTGGCTGCATGGGCCTCATTGCGCTGGGTCTCCGCTTCGGTTTCCGGCCTCCGTATTGGCATCATGAGCCAGGTCCTCAGCAATTATCCCTTATCCCCTAAGAGCCAACCGGCCATCCCGGGGTGCTCCTCGAAAAGGGCAGGGATGACCGACCGCCCCATGGTGTAGCTGTCGTCCACACTCCCTGGGAAGCAGGCACACATGTGCATTATCTTCATCTGGTGGTCACAGATGAGTTGTATGTTGAGGGAGTGGATCCCCTTTTGGTTAATGTAGGGAACCCTCAGATGGCCCGGTGGGCACAGAACAGCATGCGTGGCATCTATGACTCCCTGGTCCTGGGGCATCCCGGCGATGGTGGAGAAACCTGCTTCCCTGGCATCCTGTTGGGCCTGATCCATGTCAAAGTGGATGTTGACTTCCGCCTGGGCATATAGGGCATTCGTAGCCTGCCAGCTGCACCTGTGGGCTGTGGGCTGTGGCCTGTGAGATACCACACAGGTCCCCACTCGAGCCCTGGAATGATCCCGTGGCATAAAGGTTCAGGGCTGCAGTGACCTTGACGGCCACCGGGAGCAGGTGTCTTCCTCCTCCACATGGTGCCAAATCCATGAGGACATGGCACAGGTGTCACAACCTCTCCTTGTTGAGGCGGAGCCTCCTGCAACACATGCTGTCTGTCATTTGTTCCAACGACCAGGGATGCCTGTACACCCTGGACCGTCGCTGGACTCCTCCTCTGGGTTCCTCCCTACCCTGGTGGGCGGCCGGGACCTCAGGGTGTGGGGCGGGGTCCGGCACATGGGCCGCTGCCTCGAGCATCTGCAGACACTGCTGCCGCCGCCTTCTCCGGCGTCTGGCTACATCATGTAGCACCAGCACCACTCGGGCAACCTCTCCGTCCATCATCCCGATCATAACATTGAATATCTGTAAGGCACTGGGAGAGGGTGTTAGAACGACAGACAGCAGTGGTTCCCACCCCGGGACCCTCCATTCCCCCACTGATCCTCACCACCCCCTATGCAGAATGTCCTGCCCACATACTCCAGGCCACAGCAGGGCTCCCTCACTGGACCCCAGACCCTGTACCCCGGACACACGCTCACAACATCAACCGAACCAGACGCTGCCCCCCTCCTCGTGGCACTCACCCACCCTCCGGCCGTGGACATGTCCCCCAGAGCTGTGTCCCATCCCGTGGGTGTTCGGATGTTGGCTGCTGTGTCCGTGGTGTTGCCTCCCGCAGTGTTCCGGCACACTGCACAGGCATTGCGGTCTGAATGGGATGCTAGGCAATGACTCCCACATGCTATATGGCCAGCCCCCCCCCCAAGGAAATACACTTGGGTGGTGTGAAGATCTCACTTAACCACGATTGCCATTTCCCTAGAGGCTATCGCTTTCGGTCGTGTAGCCAGAGGCCTCGGCAGTCGGTGGAGGTTATGGGTGGTCCTGGGGCATATAGGTAGGGACAAGGGTTGTCCCCGGAACGGGTCCACACAATCCAGGGGTTGGCATGGTGGTGCAGTGAGCGGTTGCCCCCCCCCCCAGCGCCCCCCCACCCTCCCATGGCGGCTCATCCCTGTGGAGGATCCCGAGCCGAGGGTCCCCCATCCCCCACCGAGCACTGGGGCAACAAGCCCAGCACCCCAGGGCTCTTTGCCTGTGAGCAACGATGGCTACTCACCTCCTCAGCTCCTCACAGAAGTCCTTCCGCTAGGTTCACGTTTTTCAAAAGGAGTACTAATCGGCTCCAGCATGACCACTTGCTGGGGAGGCCACTGAAGGATGGGAGGCCTTTGGATGAGGGGTGGCTCTGGTTAAGTGTATGGAAATGGGGCTTAAGTGGTGATAATTGGTTTGTCACCAAGGCGAGATTCCAATTTCCCCGAGGAGAGCGGGCTGGTTGCATCGCAATCTGTTTGCCGCCTGGCGCGGTTCCTGTTTTTGGCCTCTCCTGCTATTTACCGCCCTTGTTTCGCTTGTGAGCGAGTGTAACAACGCTGGAAGATCGCCCCCTCTCACCCTTTACTGCTTTCTTCATTTCCACTAAAACAATACCCATCTCAAGCCAAAATCGATTTTAACTATAGTTAGCAGACTCAGGAATACTTGCTGTAAGGTGAGGTCTTAGATAATTCACTTTTAGACAGAGAGATCTTTTGAGACTGCTTGAAAGAAAGAGACCTGACACCCTGTCAGAATAATTCAGAATCTCTGGATGTTTCCTTCATTAACCTTCTCTCCTCACCGTCCAGCCAAAAACTAACTCTGAAAACCTCAACACTGACTGCTTCAACCCTTGGCTCCTCCCATTAACTACATCATTTTACGAGACTGAACACAATGTCTCTAATCATCTCCTCCCCATGGAACACTCTTAATATAAACAAAAGTCCATTACCCCAAACTGTTACAATGCTTCAATTGCACCTCTTGTAGTAACAAAGCCTGGCTGCCTTGCAAACCAGGATTGTTTAAAACGCTACTGCAACAGTTATACACACACTAACCCAGGCTTTTAACCCTTACTGCACAGATACCTATAATACAATATATCAGAAATTCACACATCCATCCTTGTAGATTTGATAACTTTGTTACCAATACTGTCGTGTTTATTAAAAACATTATTACTCAAATTAATAATATATGATGCCTAACAGCGAGTTATCATAAACATAATCTCACGCAATCTGTTCCTTACCCCAGTTTTTGTATTTTACAGTCAGGATTCCCCAGAGCCAGACACAGTTGTTTCACTCCTGAATCTCCCAGTTTATTATTACCCAGGTTCAGATCCGTCAGTGACTGATTTGTGCTGAGAGCACAGGCGAGATCCCCAGTGCAGCAATGTGTGAGAGCGTTATTATAGAGCCTGAGGATCAGATACAAAGATTAAAATGGAGAAAGGGAAAAAAATAGCTGGAATGATAGTGAATCCCCAGTCAATACTAATAACACTATTACTGATACAAATAATAATATGCAGGCCAGACCCAGTTATTATAAACATAATCTCGCACAATTTGGTACTTACTCCAGCTTCTGTATTTTACAGTCCGGATTCCTCAGAGCCGCAGACAGTAGTTTTATTCCTTGGTCTCCCAGATTATTGTAACCCAATCTATACAAAGAGAGTGGGTAACAAACCAATTCAAAACCAAGATCTAATTTTTGTTTCCTGGAACATCAGAGAAAACAAGAAAAGATTTCAGGAAATTAACGGCACAGATTCTCCAACTCGTCACACATTCATTGAATTGGGGTGGCACGGTGGTGCAGTGGTTAGCACTGCTGCCTCACGGCGTCGGGGACACGGATTCGATCCCGGCCCTGGGTCACTGTCCGTGTGGAGTTTGCACGTTCTCCCCGCGTCTGCGTGGATCTCACCCCCACAACACAAAGATGTGCAGGGCAGGTGGATTAGCCACCCTAAATTGCCCCTTCATTGAAAAAATTAATTTGTTACTCTAAATTTTTTTTAAAATATTCATTGACTGACGGTGAATACATTTATTAAAGAATGCACGGCCTCTGTGTAGCCGTTAAATGAGCCCCAGTCCTGCCTCATTCCCTGTAAATTCAAATTATTATTCTGGTCCTGCTGCTCCTTAAATCCTATATTGTGTGGGAATGGGGTTCAATTCCTGTAATTAAAAAATAATGTGTGGCAATTTCCTTCACTTTATATCCTGTACTATTTCTTAATCTGTATAAAAACTCAGGGTGAGTAATATTGCGAAACAGTGTTAAATGCTGTTGTAAACTCTGCACCTCACACCAAGGATTTCATGTGACAAGGGGAGCTGATTTTGTCCCATTCAAAGTTTCCCATGTACCTGCTCCCTTAGTTCATAGGGATTAGTGAGCTTCTCAGTTTGCTGCTCATTAAATGGGCTCTTCACTACAGTGATTTCAGGTTGAATTGTCTGGGAGGTTTTTGTAAAATTTCTGGAAATTACTTTTCCAGCAGTACCTCAAACATAGAACGGACCATAAGTTGTTCCTTGGTTCACTGCCCCTGCTTTACTCAGGAGCCGCTTGCTGTCTGCGCAAGGCCTTCCCACTGACTGGTGTGTGTGTGAGCATCTTCCTGATGATGGCGCGTGTGTGTGAGGCTTCACCACTGACTGATGGTGTGTGTGTGTGAGCTTTCACCTCTGATGGTGTGTGTGTGTGAGGCTTCACCACTGATTGGTGTGTGTGCGTGTGAACGACTTCACCACTGACTTGTGTGTGTGTATGAGGCTTCACCACTGACTGGTGTGTGCATGTATGTGAGGCTTCATCACTGATTGGTGCTTGTGCGTGTGAGCGACTTCACCACTGATGGTGTGTGTGTGAGAAGCTTCCCGCTGACTCGTGTGTGTGTGTGTGAGAAGCTTCCCGCTGACTGGTGTGTATGTATGTGTGTATATGTGTGTGAGGTTTCACCACTGACTGGTGTGTGTGTGAGGCTTCATCATTGACTGGGGGGGGGTGTTTGTGAGAGACTTCACTGACTGGTGTGTGTCTGTGTGTGAGGCATCACCACTGACTGGTGTGTGTGTGAGGATTCACCACTGACTGGTGTGTGTGTGAGAGGCTTCACCACTGACTGGTGTGTGTGTGTGAGAGGCTTCACCACTGACTGGTGTGTGTGTGTGTGAGGCTTCACCTCTGACTGGTGTGTGTGTGAGAGGCTTCACCAATGACTGTTGTGTCTGTGTGAGAGACTTCAGCACTGACTGGTGTGTGTGTGAGGCTTCACAATTGACTGATGTTTGTGTGTGTGTGTGGCGTCGCCACTGACTGGTGTGTGTGTGAGGCTTCACCACTGACTGGTGTGTGTGTGAGGATTCACCACTGACTGGTGTGTGTGTGTGAGAGGCTTCACCACTGACTGGTGTGTGTGTGTGTGAGGCTTCACCACTGACTGGTGTGTGTGTGAGGATTCACCACTGACTGGTGTGTGTGTGTGTGAGGCTTCACCACTGACTGGTGTGTGTATGAGAGGCTTCACCACTGACTGGTGTGTGTGTGGCTTCACCACTGACTGGTGTGTGTATGAGAGGCTTCACCACTGACTGGTGTGTGTGTGGCTTCACCACTGACTGGTGTGTGTGTGAGAGGCTTCACCACTGACTGGTGTGTGTGTGTGAGGATTCACCGCTGACTGATGTGTGTGTGTGAGGATTCACCGCTGACTGATGTGTGTGTGTGTGTGAGACTTCATCACTGACTAGTGTATGTGTGTGAGGCTTCACCACTGATGGTGTGTGTGAGACTTCACCACTGACTGATGTGTGTGTGAGGTTTCACCACTGATGGTGTGTGTGCGACTTCACCACTGACTGATGTGTGTGTGAGGTTTCACCACTGACTATTGTGTGTGTGTGTGTGTGCAAAGCTTCACCACTGACTGGTGTGGGTGTGTTACTTTTTTTTTCATAGAATTTACAGTGCAGAAGGAGGCCATTCGGCCCATCGTGTCTGCACCAGCTCTTGGAAAGAACACCCTACCCAAGGTCCACACCTCCACCCCATCCCCATAACCCAGTAACCCCACCCAACATTAAGGGCAATTTTGGACACTAAGGGCAATTTATCATGGCCAAACCACCGAACCTGCACATCTTTGGACTGTGGGAGGAAACCGGAGCACCCGGAGGAAACCCACGTAGACACGGGGAGGATGTGAAGACTCCGCACAGACAGTGACCCAAGCCGGGAATCGAACCTGGGACCCTGGAGCTGTGAGCAATTGTGCTATCCACAATGCTACCGTGCTGCCCACTGACGCTTCACCACTGACTTGTGTGTGTATGTCTGTGTGAAACTTCACCATTGACTGCTGCGTGTGTGTTTGAGGCTAAACCACTGACGTGTGTGTGTGTGTGAGAGAGGGTTCACCACTGACTGGTACATGTGTGTGTGTGTGTGAGGCTTCACTGAGAAATGTGTGTGTGAGGCTTCACCACTGACTGGTGTGTGTGTGTGTGTGAGGCTTCACCACTGACTGGTGTGTGCGTGTGTGTGGTGGCATGTATTAGGGGTAATACGGTACCTGTGAAGCCGAGAGGCTATTGGCTGACGGGTCCCGGGTCCTGGTTGGATCTGTCGCCTGCTGGCTCCGCCCAGAAGGCGGAGTATAAGAGCTCGAGTTCTCCCAGCAGCCTCATTCTGTAACTGAGCTGCTGGGGAACAAGTCTTGCTTAATAAAGCCTCGATTGACTTCATCACTTCTCGACTTGAGTGAGTAATTGTTGCGCTACAATTTATTAAGCAAGCTTAAAAAGACAATGGAGCTCTGGATCGCCCCGGTGTGTCTGCGAATCAGCCCCCATGCAGCAAACTCGGCGGCCGTGTTTAAACACTGGCTAGCATGGTTCGAAGGTTACCTTCGAACGGCCCCCGGCCGGACATCGGAAGATCAGAAAATGCAGGTCCTGCATTCCAGGGTGAGCCCGGAGATCTACACGCTCATCGAAGACTCGGAGGATTTCCTGACGGCGCTCGCCATGCTGAAAGGAGTCTACATTCGGCCCATAAACCAGGTCTACGCACGCCACCAACTCGCGACGAGACGGCAAATCACCGGAGAATCGCTCGACGAGTTCTACAGCGCACTGTTGATTTTGGGAAGGAACTGCAACTGCCCGTCGGTGAGCGCGATCGAGCACACGGAGCTACTAATCAGAGTTACGTTTGTGGCAGGTATGACCTCTTCTCAAATTCGCCAAAGACTGTTAGAGAGAGACTCGTTAGGACTCACAGAGGCACGGGGCCCTTGCGGCCTCCTTCGACGTGGCCTCCCAAAATGCCCGCGCCTACGGCCCCGACCGCGCGGCAGCCCCTTGGGCTCCGTGGACCCCCGTTGCGACCGACCCCCCCGGCACCCCCCACCTGCAAGGCTAGAGCACCAGACCATCCCGGTGGGGCCCGCTGCTATTTTTGTGGGCAGGCGAAACACCCCCGGCAGTGCTGCCCGGCCCGCTCAGCTATTTGTAAAAGCTGCGGCAAAAAAGGGCATTACGCAGCTGTGTGCCAGTCCCGGGGGGTCTCCGCAATCCCCGGGGGAGAACGGGGACAGCAGACTCAACCCCCCCCCAACGATCCCCCCCGCGAGCCATTTTGGGTCCCGGACACCACGGGGGGGGGATGGGCGCCGCCATCTTGTGACCCCCCGGCCACGTGCGATTCATGGGGGCGGCCATTTTGTCCACACCAGACCGCGTGCAATCCATGGACGCCGCCATCTTGGCTGATAGCCAAGGACCCCAGCATAGACGGCTCCACGGGGTCTGAAAAAAACGCTGCGATGCTACAACCACGACTGGCTTCGGTGACCCTGGACCAATCGCGGCCCTGGACCTCCAAACGGCAACAACAACGGTGCTGATCAACGGGTACGAGACGCCATGCTTGATCGACTCTGGGTGCACGGAAAGTTTTATCCACCCGGATACGGTAAGACGCTGTTTTCTTTCCATTCGTCCGAGCACCCAAAAGATTTTCCTGGCAGCGGGATCCCATTCCGTGGAGATCAAAGGGTTCTGTATCACGAACCTAACGGTGCAAGGGAGGGAGTTTAAAAATTATAGGCTTTACGTCCTCCCCCAACTCTGCGCTCCCACTCTATTGGGGTTAGATTTCCAGTGTAACCTCCAGAGCCTAACGTTCCAATTCGGCGGCCCAATACCCCCACTCACTATCTGCAGCCTCGCAACCCCCAAGGTTGAACCGCCTTCTTTGTTTGCGAACCTCACCCCGGATTGCAAACCCGTCGCCACTAGGAGCAGACGATATAGAGCCCAGGATCGGACGTTTATCCGGTCCGAAGTCCAGCGGCTGCTGAAGGAAGGCATAATCCAGGCCAGCAATGGGGGGAAGGAAATAGTGGTGAGGGGATTGGGGGAAGGAATGGTGGTGAGGGAAAGGGGGAAGGAATGGTGGTGAGAGGGGATTGGGAAGGAATGGTCGTGAGGGGATTGGGGGAAGGAATGGTGGTGAGAGGGGATGGGGGAAGGAAATAGTGGTGAGGGGATTGGGGAAGGAATGGTGGTGAGGGAACGGGGGAAGGAATGGTGGTGAGAGGGGATTGGGAAGGAATGGTCGTGAGGGGATTGGGGGAAGGAATGGTGGTGAGAGGGGATGGGGGAAGGAATGGTGGTGAGGGGATTGGGGGAAAGACTGGTGGTGAGGGGGGTTTGGGGGAAGGAATGGTGGTGAGAGGGGATTGGGGGAAGGAATAGTGGTGAGCGGATTGGGGGAAAGAATGGTGGTGAGAGGGGATTGGGAAGGAATGGTGACGAGAGGGGATTGGGGGAAGGAATGGTGATGAGATGGGATTGGGGGAAAGAATGGTGGTGAGAGGGGATGGGGGAAGGAATGGTGGTGATGGGGGATGGAATGGTGGTGAGAGGGGATTGGGAAGGAATGGTGGTGAGAGGGGATTGGGAAGGAATGGTGGTGAGGGGATGGGGGGAAGGAATGGTGGTGAGGGAATGGGGGGAAGGAATGGTGGTGAGAGGGGATTGGGAAGGAATGGTGGTGAGGAGATTGGGGGAAGGAATGATCGTGAGAGGGGTTGGGGGGGAAGGAATGGTGGTGAGAGGGGATTGGGAAGGAATGCTGGTGAGGAGATTGGGGGAAGGAATGGTGGTGAGGGGATGGGGGGGAAGGACTGGTGGTGAGGGGGGATTGGGATGGCATGGTGGTGAGGGGATGGGGGAAGGAATGGTGGTGAGAGGGGATGGGGGGAAGGAATGGTAGTGAGGGGATGGGGGGAAGGAGTGGTGGTGAGGGGATTGGGGGAAGGAATGGTGGTGAGAGGGGGTTGGGGGAAGGAATGGCGGTGCGGGGATTGGGGGAAGAAATGATGGTGAGAGGGGATTGGGGGAAGGAAATAGTGGTGAGGGGATTGGGGGAAACAATGGTGGTGAGGGGATTGGAGGGAACTGGTGGTGAGAGGGGATTGGGGGAAGGAAATAGTGGTGAGAGGATTGGGGGAAACAATGGTGGTGAGAGGGGATGGGGATGGAATGGTGGTGAGTGGGGATTGGGAAGGAATGGTGGTGAGAGGGGATGGAATGGTGGTTAGAGGGGATTGGGAAGGAATGGTGGAGAGAGGGGATTGGGAAGGAATGGTGGTGAGAGGGGATGGGGGGGAAGGAATGGTGGTGATAAGGGATTGGGGGAAGGAATGGTGGTGAGAGGGGATTCGGAATGAATGATGGTGAGAGGGGATGGGGGAAGGAATGGTGGTGAGAGGGGATGGGGGGAAAGAATGGTGGTGAGAGGGGATTGGGGAAGGAATGGCGGTGAGGGGATTGGGAAGGAATGGTGGTGAGAGGGGATGGCGGGATGGAATGTTTGTGAGAGGGGATTGGGAAGGAATGGTGGTGAGAGGGGATGGGAGAAGGAATGGTGGTGAGAGGGGATGGGGGGAAGGAATGGTGGTGAGGGGGATTGGGAAGGAATGGTGGTGAGAGGGGATGGGGGGAAGGAATGGTGGTGAGAGGGCATTGGGGGAAGGAATGGTGGTGAGAGGGGATTGGGAAGGAATGGTGGTGAGGGGATGGGGGGAAGGAATGGTGGTGAGAGGGGATTGGGAAGGAATGGTGGTGAGGGGATGGGGGGAAGGAATGGTGGTGAGAGGGGATGGGGGGGAAGGAATGGTAGTGAGGGGATGGGGGGAAGGAATGGTGGTGAGAGGGGATGGGGGGAAGGAATGTTGGTGAGGGGATTGGGGGAAAGAATGGTGGTGAGAGGGGGTTGGGGGAAGGAATGGCGGTGAGGGGATTGGGGGAGGAAATGATGGTGAGAGGGGATTGGGGGAAGGAAATAGTGGTGAGGGGATTGGGGGAAACAATGGCGGTGAGGGGATTGGGGGAAACTGGTGGTGAGAGAGGATTGGGGGAAGGAAATAGTGGTGAGGGGATTGGGGGGAAACAATGGTGGTGAGAGGGGATGGGGGACGGAATGGTGGTGAGAGTGGATTGGGAAGGAATGGTGGTGAGAGGGGATTGGGGGAAGGAATGGTGGTGAGAGGGGATTGGGAAGGAATGGTGGTGAGAGGGGATTGGGGGAAGGAATGGTGGTGAGAGAGGTTTGGGGTAAAGAATGGTGGTGAGAGGGGATGGGGGATGGAATGGTGGTGAGAGGGGATTGGGAAGGAATGGTGGTGAGAGGGGATTGGGTGAAGGAATGGTGGTGAGAGGGGATTGGGAAGGAATGGTGGTGAGAGGGGATTGGGAAGGAATGGTGGTGAGAGGGGATTGGGAAGGAATGGTGGTGAGAGGGGATTGGGGGAAGGAATGTTTGTGAGAGGGAATTGGGAAGGAATGGTGGTGAGAGGGGATGGGGGATGGAATGTTTGTGAGAGGGAATTGGGAAGGAATTGTGGTGAGAGGGGATGGGGGGGAAGGAATGTTTGTGAGAGGGAATTGGGAAGGAATGGTGGTGAGAGGGGATGGGGGATGGAATGCTTGTGAGAGGGAGTTGGGAAGGAATGGTGGTGAGAGGGGATGGGGGGAAGGAATGGTGGTGAGAGGGAGTTGGGGAAGGAATGGTGGTGAGAGGGGATTCGGAAGGAATGGTGGTGAGAGGGGATGGAGGGAAGGAATGGTGGTGAGAGGGGATTGGGGGAAGGAATGTTTGTGAGAGGGGATTGGGAAGGAATGGTGGTGAGAGGGGATGGGGGATGGAATGTTTGTGAGAGGGAATTGGGAAGGAATGGTGGTGAGAGGGAGTTGGGAGAAGGAATGGTGGTGAGAGGGGATTGGGGGAAGGAATGGTGGTGAGAGGGATGGGGGGAAGGAAATAGTGGTGAGGGGATTTGGGGAAGGAATGGTGGTGAGGGAAAGGGGGAAGGAATGGTGGTGAGAGGGGATTGGGAAGGAATGGTCGTGAGGGGATTGGGGGAAGGAATGGTGGTGAGAGGGGATGGGGGAAGGAAATAGTGGTGAGGGGATTGGGGAAGGAATGGTGGTGAGGGAACGGGGGAAGGAATGGTGGTGAGAGGGGATTGGGAAGGAATGGTCGTGAGGGGATTGGGGGAAGGAATGGTGGTGAGAGGGGATGGGGGAAGGAATGGTGGTGAGGGGATTGGGGGAAAGACTGGTGGTGAGGGGGGTTTGGGGGAAGGAATGGTGGTGAGAGGGGATTGGGGGAAGGAATAGTGGTGAGGGGATTGGGGAAAAGAATGGTGGTGAGAGGGGATTGGGAAGGAATGGTGACGAGAGGGGATTGGGGGAAGGAATGGTGGTGAGGGGATGGGGGGAAGGAATGGTGGTGAGGGAATGGTCATCGGCAACAACATCATTTTATTAGACAAGGGGGTTCAATGGGATTTTTCACTGAAATCCTCTGATGTCAATTCCTGAGATTGGAATTTATAAAGAAACAATTTGGATTCTATGAAAACGGTCAGTTTGATAACCCCAATGTCCTGACTGCCTCACGTCCTGGCACCCTCACACCATCACACCCTCATGTCCCCTAACCCTCACATCCTGCCCACTCACGTCCCCAAAACCTCACATCCTGACCCGCTGTGTAACTCTTTCTCTGTGTGTCCCTCACTCTCTCTGTGTGCCCGCCTCTCTCTGCCCCTCTCTGTATCCCTCTCTCCCTCTGTGCCCCTCTCTCTCGCTGTATCCCTCGCTCTGCCTCGCTCGCTGTGTCCCTCTCTGGCTGTGTCCCTCTCTCTGGCTGTGTCCCTCTCTCTGGCTGTGTCCCTCTCTCGCTGTGTCCCTCTCTCTGGCTGTGTCCCTCTCTCTGGCTGTGTCCCTCTCTTTCACTGCGTACCTCTGTCTATCTGTGTCACTCTCTCTGTGTCCCTCTCCCTCTATGTGTGCCACTCTCTCTGTGTCCCTCTCCCTCTATGTGTGCCCCTCTCTCTGTCCCTCTCTGTATCCCTCTCTCCCTCTGTGTCCCTCTCTCTCGCTGTGTCCCTCGCTCTGCCTCGCTCGCTGTGTCCCTCTCTGGCTGTGTCCTCTCTCTGGCTGTGTCCCTCTCTCTGGCTGTGTCTCTCTCTTGCTGGGTCCCTCGCTCTGTGCGCCTCCCTCTCTCGCTGTGTCCCTCGCTCTGTGCGCCTTCCTCGGTCTGTGCGCCTCCCTCGCTCTGTGCGCCTCCCTCCCTCTGTGCGCCTCCCTCGCTCTGTGCGCCTCCTTCGCTCTGTGCGCCTCCCTCGCTCTGTGCGCCTGCCCTCGCTCTGTGCGCCTCCCTCGCTCTGTGCATGACCCTCGCTCTGAGCGCCTCCCTCGCTCTGTGCGCCTTCCTCGCTCTGTGCGCCTCCCTCGCTCTGTGCGCCTCCCTCGCTCTGTGCCCCTCCCTCGCTCTGTGCATGACCCTCGCTCTGTGCGCCTTCCTCGCTCTGTGCGCCTCCCTCGCTCTGTGCGCCTCCCTCGCTCTGTGCGCCTCCCTCGCTCTGTGCGCCTTCCTCGCTCTGTGCGCCTCCCTCGCTCTGTGGGCCTCCCTCGCTCTGTGGGCCCCCCTCGCACTGTGCGCCTCCCTTGCTCTGTGCGCCTCCCTCGCTCTGTGCGCCTCCCTCGCTCTGTGCGCCTCCCTTGCTGTGTGGGCGTCCCTCGCTCTGTGCGCCTCCCTCGCTCTGTGAGCCTCCCTCGCTCTGTGCCCCTCCCTCGCTCTGTGCGCCTCCCTCCCTCTGTGCGCCTATCCTCGCTCTGTGCGCCTCCTTCGCTCTGTGCGCCTCCCTCGCTCTGTGCGCCTGCCCTCGCTCTGTGCGCCTCCCTCGCTCTGTGCATGACCCTCGCTCTGAGCGACTCCCTCGCTCTGTGCGCCTCCCTCGCTCTGTGCCCCTCCCTCGCTCTGTGCATGACCCTCGCTCTGTGCGCCTTCCTCGCTCTGTGCGCCTCCCTCGCTCTGTGCGCCTCCCTCGCTCTGTGCGCCTCCCTCGCTCTGTGCGCCTCCCTCGCTCTGTGCGCCTCCCTCGCTCTGTGCGCCTTCCTCGCTCTGTGCGCCTCCCTCGCTCTGTGGGCCTCCCTCGCTCTGTGGGCCTCCCTCGCTCTGTGGGCCTCCCTCGCTCTGTGGGCCCCCCTCGCTCTGTGCGCCTCCCTTGCTCTGTGCGCCTCCCTCGCTCTGTGCGCCTCCCTCGCTCTGTGCGCCTCCCTTGCTGTGTGGGCGTCCCTCGCTCTGTGCGCCTCCCTCGCTCTGTGAGCCTCCCTCGCTCTGTGCCCCTCCCTCGCTCTGTGCGCCTCCCTCCCTCTGTGCGCCTATCCTCGCTCTGTGCGCCTCCTTCGCTCTGTGCGCCTCCCTCGCTCTGTGCGCCTGCCCTCGCTCTGTGCGCCTCCCTCGCTCTGTGCATGACCCTCGCTCTGAGCGCCTCCCTCGCTCTGTGCGCCTTCCTCGCTCTGTGCGCCTCCCTCGCTCTGTGCGCCTCCCTCGCTCTGTGCGCCTCCCTCGCTCTGTGCCCCTCCCTCGCTCTGTGCATGACCCTCGCTCTGTGCGCCTTCCTCGCTCTGTGCGCCTCCCTCGCTCTGTGCGCCTCCCTCGCTCTGTGCGCCTCCCTCGCTCTGTGCGCCTTCCTCGCTCTGTGCGCCTTCCTCGCTCTGTGGGCCTCCCTCGCTCTGTGCGCCTCCCTTGCTCTGTGCGCCTCCCTCGCTCTGTGCGCCTCCCTCGCTCTGTGCGCCTCCCTTGCTGTGTGGGCGTCCCTAGCTCTGTGCGCCTCCCTCGCTCTGTGAGCCTCCCTCGCTCTGTGCGCCTCCCTCGCTCTGTGGGCGTCCCTCGCTCTGTGCGCCTCCCTCGCTCTGTGAGCCTCCCTCGCTCCGTGTGCGCCTCCCTCGCTCTATGCGCCTCCCTCGCTCTGTGCGCCTCCCTCGCTCCGTGCGCCTCCCTCGCTCCGTGCGCCTCCCTCGCTCCGTGCGCGCCTCCCTCGCTCTGCGCGCCTCCCTCGCTCTCTGAGTGAGTGTGTAAAGCAGTGAATGAGTGTGTCATAGAGTAAGTGTAAGAGTGAGAACTAGTGTGTGTGAGTGTAAGAGTGAGAGTGAGTGAGTACGAGTGAGTGTGTGAACAGTGTGTTTGTAAAAGAGTGACTGAGTGTGTAAGACTGAGCGTGTGAGTGAATGTGAATGAGTGTGAGTCTGTGGGAGTGAGTGTGGGAGTGTGTATGTGAGTGTGAGTGATTGCAAGTGTGGGTGAGTGTGCAACAGTGAGTGAGTTAATGTGTAAAAGTGAGTAAGTGTGTGTGTAAGAGTGTGTGCGTATGTAAGAATGTGTGAGTAATAGTGAGTGTGAGTGAGGGTGTGAGTGAGTATGTAAGAGTGAGTGTGAGTGTGTCAGATCATGTGTGTCAGTCAGTGTGAAAGAATGAGTGAGTGTTTGTGTAAGTGTGAGTGTAAGAGGAGTGTGCAAGCGTGAGTGAGTGAGTAATTGTGTGTAAGTGAGTGTGAATGATTGTGTCTGTGTCTGAGAGAGAGTGATTGAGTGTGTAAGAGTGAGTGAGTGTGTGTGAATGTGTAAGAGTGAGTGAGCGTGTGAGTGTATGAGTGAGGATGTGAGTGTCTGAGTATGTGTGAGTGAGTGTGAGTGAGAGAGTGTGTAAGAGTGAGTGAGTGTGAGTGAGAGAGTGTGTAAGTGAGTGTGAATGAATGAGTCAGTCTGTGTCTGAGAGTGATTGAGCGTGTAAGAGTGAGTGTGTGTGAGTGTGTAAGAGTGAGTGAGCGTGTGAGTGTATGAGTGAGGATGTGAATGTCTGAGTATGTGTGAGTGAGAGAGTGTGAATGAGAGAGTGTGTAAGAGTGAGTGAGTAATTGTGTGTAAGTTAGTGTGAATGAGTGAGTCAGTCTGTGTCTGAGAGAGAGTGATTGAGCGTGTAAGAGTGAGTGTGTGTGAGTGTGTAAGAGTGAGTGAGCGTGTGAGTGTATGAGTGAGGATGGGAGTGTCTGAGTATGTATGAGTGAGTGTGAATAAGAGAGTGTGTAAGAGTGAGTGAGTAATTGTGTGTAAGTTAGTGTGAATGAGTGAGTCAGTCTGTGTGTGAGTGAGAGTGAGTGAATTCAAACTGAATTCAAATGACCTCCTGCGAATTTAATTTCACCCTCCATATTTATGTCTCGGCCTAAAACACAGGCTTCATTCCAGAATTAAACCCGCTTCAAGTTCAGGGACTTTAATTCCAGGCAATCGAGATTACTTTACAGTCAATGGATTCATTTTAAAAGTGACCACACTATCGTTAATTTTGTGAATTCTGCAGGCAACCTGGGCACAGGGAGAGCCCAACAAATGATGACCACTTTCAAAATTGAGTTCAGAGTTTCTGATCTGAGATTTCTCTCTCTCTCTGCCAGATTGCAGAGTGAGTATGTGTTAGCGTGTGGGAGTGAGTGTGTCAGAGTGACAGTGTGTAAGAGTCTGTGTGAGAGTGAGTTTGTGAGAGTCAGTGAGTGTGTGAGAGTCAGTGAGTGTGTGAGAGTCAGTGAGTGTGAGAGTCAGTGAGTGTGTGAGAGTCAGTGAGTGTGAGAGTCAGTGAGTGTGTGAGAGCCAGTGAGTGTGAGAGTCAGTGAGTGTGTGAGAGTCAGTGAGTGTGTGAGAGTCAGTGAGTGTGAGAGTCAGTGAGTGTGTGAGAGTCAGTGAGTGTGAGAGTCAGTGAGTATGAGAGAGTCAGTGAGTGTGTGAGAGTCAGTGAGTGTGTGAGAGTCAGTGAGTGTGAGAGCCAGTGAGTGTGAGAGTCAGTGAGTGTGAGAGTCAGTGAGTGTGTGAGAGTCAGTGAGTGTGTGAGAGTCAGTGAGTGTGTGAGAGTCTGTGAGTGTGAGAGTCAGTGAGTGTGTGAGAGTCAGTGAGTGTGAGAGTCAGTATGTAATAATGAGTCTGTGTGGAAGAATGAGCGAGTGAGAGTTTGTGTTAGTGTGTGATTGTGTAAGGTTGTCAGTGAGTGTGTAAGAGTATGTGCATACGAGTGTGTGCAAGTGAGTGTGTAAGAATGAGTTAAATCTAACCCCTCGATTAGATTGCACATTGTATCGCACTGCAGTGTATCTGTAAACGGCGAGTGTGTGTAAGGGTGAGTGTGTCTAAGAGTGAGCGAGTCAGTGTGTGAGTATGTCAATGTGAGTGACTGTGTAAGTGAGTTTGAGTGTGTGAGCGAGTTAGTGTGTAAGAATGAGTGAGTAGGTGAGTGAGTGTGCAAGTATGTAAGATCGTGTGTGTGTGTGAGTCAGTGTGAAAGAATGAGTGAGTGTTTGTGTAAGTGTAAGAGGAGTGTGTGAGTGAGTAATTGTGTGTAAGTGAGTGTGAATGACTGAGTCAGTCTGTCTGAGAGAGATATATAAACCATCCTGAACCCCTCGATTAGATTCATGTCTGTAACTCACTCCAGGGTATCTGTTATTCTATATATAAACCATCCTGAACCCCTCGATTAGATTCATGTCTGTAACTCACTCCCGGTTATCTGTTATTCTATATATAAACCATCCTGAACCCCTCGATTAGATTCCAGTCTGTAACTCACTCCTGGGTATCTGTTATTCTATATATAAACCATCCTGAACCCCTCGATTAGATTCATGTCTGTAACTCACTCCCGGGTATCTGTTATTCTATATATAAACTATCCTGAACCCCTCGATTAGATTCCAGTCTGTAACTCACTCCTGGGTATCTGTTATTCTATATATAAACCATCCTGAACCCCTCGATTAGATTCCAGTCTGTAACTCACTCCTGGGTCTCTGTTATTCTGTATATAAACCATCCTGAACCCCTCGATTAGATTCCAGTCTGTAACTCACTCCTGGGTATCTGTTATTCTGTATATAAACCATCCTGAACCCCTCGATTAGATTCCAGTCAGTAACTCACTCCTGGGTATCTGTTATTCTGTATATAATCTATCCCGAAGCCCTCCATTAGATTGCAGTCTGTAACTCACTCCCGGGTATCTGTTTTTCTATATATAAACCATCCTGAACCCCTCGATTAGATTCTAGTCTGTAACTCACTCCTGGGTATCTGTTATTTTGTATATAAACCATCCTGAACCCCTCGATTAGATTCCAGTCAGTAACTCACTCCTGGGTATCTGTTATTCTGTATATAATCTATCCCGAAGCCCTCCATTAGATTGCAGTCTATAATTCATTCCCAGATATCATTTCTTGTATGTATTAACCAACGATATGCCGGACTGAGATGAGGAGGAATTTTGTCACTCAGATGGTGGTGAATCCTGGGAATTCTCTATCCCAGAGGGATGTGGAGACTCCGTCATTGAACCGGCTCTAGACTGCGATTGATGGGTCAGTAAGAGGCACGGGGATAGGGCAGGAACACGGGGTTGAAATGGAAGAAGCTCCATGATCATATTGACTGGTGGAGTGAGCTCGAAGGGCTGAATGGTTCAGTCCTGCTCCTATTCCTTGTGGTCCGTTATTGCTAATTATTTCTATGTTTATCTATTTAAGATTATCCGGAAAAGTGGGATGGGAATGAATTCTGCAATGTTTTTGATTTGGATATTGGAGTAATCATTATTTGGGGTAAGTTATGCTATGTTGATAATTCCCTATCTTCTTTAAAAATAAAACCCTTCCTTTGGAAACATTGCCTCATTCCCTCGACTTGCTGTAAATAGCCTGGCAGCTTCTGTTCTGGAAATTGTAGAGGAACATTTATTCCGTCTGTAACCCCATGCTGAACCTGACCTGGGAGTGTTTGCTGGGGACAGTGTAGAGGGAGCTTTACTCTGTATCTAACCCCGTGCTGTACCTGTCCTGGGAGTGTTTGATGGGGACAGTGTAGAGGGAGCTTTACTCTGTATCTAACCCCGTGCTGTACCTGTCCTGGGAGTGTTTGATGTGGACAGTGTAGAGGGAGCTTTACTCTGTATCTAACCCCGTGCTGTACCTGTCCTGGGAGTGTTTGATGGGGACAGTGTAGAGGGAACTTTACTCTCTATCTCACCCTGTGTTGTACCTGTCCTGGGAGTGTTTGATGGGGACAGTGTAGAGGGAGCTTTACTCTGTATCTAACCAGCACTGTACCTGTCCTGGGTGTGTTTGATGGGGACAGTGTAGAGGGAGCTTTACTCTGTATATAACCCCGTGATGTCCCTGTCCTGGGAGTGTTTGATGTGGACAGTGTAGAGGGAGCTTTACTCTGTATCTAACCCCGTGCTGTACCTGTCCTGGGTGTGTTTGATGGGGACAGTGTAGAGGGAGCTTTACTCTGTATCTAACCCCGTGATGTACCTGTCCTGGGAGTGTTTAATGTGGACAGTGTAGAGGGAGCTTTACTCTGTATCTAACCCAGCACTGTACCTGTCCTGGGTGTGTTTGATGGGGACAGTGTAGAGGGAGCTTTACTCTGTATCTAATCCCGTGCTGTACCTGTCCTGGGAGTTTTTGATGGGGACAGTGTAGAGGGAGCTTTACTCTGTATCTAACCCAGCACTGTACCTGTCCTGGGTGTGTTTGATGGGGACAGTGTAGAGGGAGCTTTACTCTGTATCTAACCCAGCACTGTACCTGTCCTGGGTGTGTTTGATGGGGACAGTGTAGAGGGAGCTTTACTCTGTATCTAACCCAGCACTGTACCTGTCCTGGGAGTGTTTGATGGGGACAGTGTAGAGGGATGTGTGATCTGTATCTAACCCCATGATGTTCTTTTGATAACAGTGTTTGAAGGAGATTCTGAATCTTGAATTAATGTAGTCAGTTATTCTCCCCATCTTCTCTATCTCTGCATCTCTCTATCTCTCTCCTGGGAATCTGTCTAAACAAATCCACGATCAGCAGTCAGCCATTTTAAGTTACTTAATGGTGGCGATTAGACATGGAACTACTGGCGGACGAGGGTGTATGCGGAAGGGTGAGGGGATGTATCGAATGATGCCTGGAGGTTAATGACGATGGGGAGGTCCAGGTGGGGGTAGTATGGGAAGCGCTGAAGTCGGTGGTTAGAGGAGAGCTGATTTCCATCAGAGCCCACAAGGGGAAGCAAGAAGGTAAAGAAAGAAAGAGATTAGTGGGGGAAATTTTGAGGTTGGATAAGAAGTATGCGGAGGCCCCAGTCGAAGGGCTATACAGGGAGAGACGAAGATTACAGACGGAGTTTGACCTGCTGACCACGGGAAAGGCAGAGGCACAGTGGAGGAAGGCACAGGGGATACAATATGAATATGGGGAAAAGGCGAGCCGGCTGCTGGCCCAACAACTTCGGAAGAGTGGGGCAGCGAGAGAGATCGGAGGAGTTAGGGACGAAACGGGAAAGATGGAGCAGAGAGCAGGGAAAGTGAACGAGGTGTTCAAGACATTTTATGAGAGGCTATATAGGTCCCAACCCCCGGAGGGGAAAGAAGGAATGATACACTTTTTGGATCAGCTAGAGTTCCCGAGGGTGGAGGGGCAGGAGGTGGCAGGTCTGGGGGCGCAGATTGAGGTGGATGAGGTGATCAAAGGAATAGGGAACATGCAGGCAGGGAAGGCCCCGAGACCAGATGGGTTCCCGGTGGAATTTTATAACAAGTATATGGACCTGCTGGCCCCGCTTTTGGCGAGAACCTATAATGAGGCTAAGGAAAGGGGGATATTACCCCCGACAATGTCGGAGGCGACGATATCGCTAATTCTGAAACGAGACAAAGACCCGCTGCAGTGCGGGTCATACAGGCCCATCTCCCTCCTAAATGTAGACGCCAAACTGCTGGCCAAAGTGATGGCGACAAGGATAGAGGATTGTGTCCCAGGGGTGGTACATGACGACCAGACAGGGTTTGTAAAGGGGAGACAATTGAATGCCAATATACGAAGGTTGCTGGGGGTGATGATGACGCCCCCACCGGAGGGGGAGGCAGAGATAGTGGTGGCGATGGATGCCGAGAAGGCATTCGATAGGGTGGAGTGGGACTATCTGTGGGAGGTGCTGAAGAAATTTGGGTTCGGGGAGGGGTTTATTAGATGGGTCAGACTCTTGTACCGGGCCCCAGTGGCAAGCGTCGTTACAAACAGGCAAAGATCGGGATACTTTCGACTACATAGGGGTACAAGACAGGGATGCCCCCTGTCCCCGTTACTGTTCGCGTTGGCAATTGAACCATTGGCCATAGCGCTGAGGGACTCTAAGAAGTGGAGGGGGGTGCTTAGAGGGGGAGAGGGACATCGAGTGTCACTATACGCAGATGATTTACTGTTATATGTGGCGGACCCCGTGGAGGGGATGCCAGAGGTAATGCAGATACTCAGGGAGTTTGGAGAGTTCTCGGATACAAATTAAATATGGGAAAGAGTGAGCTTTTTGTGATGCACCACGGGGAACAGGGCAGGGGGATAGATGCTCTGCCGCTGAGGAGAGTGGCAAGGAATTTTCGATACCTGGGGATTCAGGTGGCCAGGAACTGGGGAACCCTGCATAAACTTAACTTGACGCGACTGGGAGAGCAGATGGAGGAGGACTTTAAGAGGTGGGACATGGTGCCCCTGTCATTGGCGGGTAGAGTACAGGCGGTTAAAATGGTGGTCCTCCCGAGGTTTCTTTTCGTGTTTCAGTGCCTCCCCATACTGATTACAAAGGCCTTTTTCAAGAAAGTGGACAGGAGCATTATGAGCTTTGTGTGGGCTGGAAAGCCCCCGAGGGTAAAGAGGGGGTTCCTGCAGCGCAGTAGTCTGAGTGACTATTATTGGGCCGCCAACGTGTCTATGATATGTAAGTGGATGAGGGAAGAAGAAGGGGCGGCGTGGAAAAGGCTGGAGATGGCGTCCTGTAAGGGAACAAGTTTAAAAGCACTGGCGACGGCGCCGTTACCGTTCTCCCCCAAAAAATACACCACAAACCCATTGGTGGTGGCGACTTTGAAGATTTGGGGGCAGTGGAGACGACATAGGGGAGTGACGGGTGCCTCGGTGTGGTCCCCGATAAGGAACAATCACAGGTTCGTCCCGGGGAGGAAAAATGGGGGATTTCAATCTTGGCAGCGAGCAGGAATTGGGAAGTTGAAGGACTTGTTCTTAGACGGGACATTCGCAAGTCTGGGAGCATTGGTAGAAAAATACGAGTTGCCACCTGGGAATGCCTTCCGATATATGCAAGTGAGGGCATTTGCGAGGCAACAGGTGAGGGAATTTCCGCAGCTCCCGGCGGAAGGGACCAAGGCCAGAGTGATTTCGGGAGCATGGGTCGGTGAAGGTAAAGGCACCGATATATACAGGGAAATGAGAGACGAGGGGGAGACGATGGTAGAGGAGCTGAAGGGTAAATGGGAGGAAGAGCTGGGGGAAGAGATTGAGGAGGGGCTGTGGGCAGATGCCCTAAGCAGGGTAAATTCCTCGTCCTCGTGTGCCAGGCTTAGCCTGATCCAATTCAAGGTTCTACACAGGGCGCATATGACGGGAGCAAGGCTGAGTAGATTTTTTGGAGTGGAGGATAGGTGCGCGGGAAGCCCGGCGAACCACACCCACATGTTTTGGTCATGCCCGGTATTGCATGGGTTCTGGGTGGGTGTGGCAAGAGTGATCTCAAAGGTGGTGGGGGTCCGGGTCGAACCAAGCTGGGGGTTAGCTATATTTGGGGTTGCAGAAGAGCCGGGAGTGCAGGAGGCGAGAGAGGCCGATGTTTTGGCCTTTGCGTCCCGAGTAGTCCGGCGAAGGATTCTACTTATGTGGAAAGAAGCTAAACCCCCGGGCGTGGAGGCCTGGATAAACGACATGGCAGGGTTTATAAAATTGGAGCGAATCAAATACGCACCAAGAGGTTCGGCTCAGGGGTTCACCAGGCGGTGGCAACCGTTCCTTGACTATCTCGCAATGCGATAAGGGAAAACAGGAAAGACAGCAGCAGCAACCCAGGGTGGAGGAGGGGGGGGGGGGGGGGGTGTATTCTGTATTTGGGGTTTTTTGTTTTTTTCTTTCTATGCTAGTTGTTTATATTTATTGTTTCAGTATTATTATTGCTTTTTTCTTGTTCTTTTTCTGCACTTGTTGTTAGTTTAATATATTGTTTAAATAACGGTCAATGTACATTTTGTTACTAAGTTGTAAAAATGGAAAATTCTTTTTGATCGAAAAACTTTAGTAAAATGTATTTTTTTTTTAAAAGGAATCTTCTCGTAAAATGGAGGCAGAAATGAAGTTGTGTTTAACTCACATTCTGCGATTTCTTGCTGGTTTTTACTCATTCTATGGAAAGCCTTCCTAAGGCGACAGACGAATGGTCATTCCAAACATGTCAGAAACTCAGAGGGAAACATCTGTCAAACAAAGACAGAAATAATGACAGGACATTGCTGAATCTCTTGTTGACTGCTGAATTAACATAACCATAGACAGGACAAGTGTCTTCCTTAGCAGACACAGGAACCACACCGAGGGGGACATTCCTGACAGAAAGTCGGGGGTAGGGTCTGCACACAGGTCACTGAGGAGATCTCAGTCCAAACTGTTTCCAATCATTTCCCAAACGTTTGACATTTGTGGCTCTTCCAACATTTAAGATACTTTGCTGTCTCTATTCTGTGAATCCAGCTGTGAAATATCTTCACTTCAATGTCTTTTCCCCAACACTATCCCCATGTCCCTTTATGTCTTGGGATTTAGAAATCAGTCAATCTCTGCTTTAAACTTGGTCAATATCTTTCCATCTTTGAGAGTGGAGAAATCACCAGGAATGTGGGATTTGATCTCCAGGGTTAGGTTGGAGAAACAGGGCTCGTTCAGGCCCTATTGAACCAATCTCTCCTCCTAGGACAGTCCGGCAATCTCACTATCAGCCAATTGACCCTCCGCTGCACCCCCCTCTCTACTTTCAGTGACTGGTGTACAAGCTCCCTTTGTACATCCACATTGCCCAACATATCACCATTTAAATTTGACTCTTTCCTTCAGTTTTTGTTTGACACTAACTTGGACAACTGTCCGAATTGTCTCAGTGTTGTGCTCACATAAAATGGCCACCATTAAGTAACTTAAAATGGCTGACTGCTGATCGTGGATTTGTTTAGACAGATTCCCAGAGAGAGAGATAGAGAGATGCAGAGACAGAGAAGATGGGGAGAATACAGAATACATTAATTCAATATTCAGAATCTCCATCAAACACTGTTAGCAAAAGTACATCATGGAGTTAGATACAGATTACACATCCCTCTACACTGTCCCCATTCCCAGGGCAGCTACAGTACGATGATGTATACAGAGCAAAGCTCCCTCTACACTGTCCCCATCAAACACTCCCAGTACAGGTACAGCACGGGGTTAGATACTGGGTAAAGTTTCCTCTACACTGTCTCCATGATCACTCCCAAGACATGGCAGAGGCAGTACAACGTGGAAATCACCATCCCTCTGTATAGTCTGAACAGCGCTGTCGGAATGTAATACATTTCAATCAGAGCTCACAGAATCATAGAATATACATTGCAGGAGTAGGCCATTTGGCCCATCGAGTCTGCACTGGCCCTCGGAGAGAGCACCCTACCTATGCCCACGCCTCCAGCCTCTCCAAATAACCCCAGTAACACCACCTAACCTTTGGGTCACTAAGGGGCAATTTAGCACGGCCAACATCTCCTCTCATCCTTCTCGGCTCTAGTGAATACAGGCACAATCATAGAATCCCTACAATGCAGAGGGAGGCCATTCTGCCCATCGAATCTACACCTACCCTCTGACACAGCATTCTATGTAAACTCAGTCACCCGCCCTATCCCAATAACTCCTTAACCTAATCTAAACAATCTTTCTTGGACACTAAGGGGTAATTTAGCAGGACCATTCCACCTGGCCTGCACATCTTTGGACTGTGGAAGGAAACCGGAGCACCCGGAGGAAACCCACGCACACACGGGGAGAAACTGCCAACTCCACATAATCAGTCACACAAGGCCGGAATTTAACTCGGGTCACTGTGAGGCAGCAGTGCTAACCACTGTGCCACAGTCAAACCAATCTCTCCTTGTAGGACAGTCCGGCAACCTCCCTATCAGCCGATTGACCCTCCGCTGCACTCCCTCTCTGGCAACTATATCCTTTCTTAGTTAGGGCGACCGAAACTGTACGCAATACTCCAGGTATGCTCTCACCAAGGCCTTGTGTAACTGCAGTAAGACATCTCCACTTATGAACTCAAATCCCTCTTTCAATGAAGGCCAACATATCATTGGCCTTCTTAACTGCTTGCTGCACCCCCCTCTTCACTTTCAGTGACTGGTGTACAAGGACAACCAGCTCCCTTTCTATATCCACATTCCCCAACAAATCACTGTTTAAATCAGACACTTTCCATCAGTATTTTGTTATACCAGTGTGTACAAATGTCAGAAATGACTGTGCTGTGCTCACCTAAAATGGCCACCATTAAGTAACTTAAAATGGCTGACTGCTGATCGTGGATTTTGTTTTGACAAAATTCCCAGGCAGACAGAGAGAGAAGCAGAAACAGAGAGATGGAGAAACTAATAGAAGACATTTATTTGAGATTTTGAAATTCCGTCAAACACGACCAGCAAAGGTACATCATGGGGTTAGACACAGATTCCTCTACACTGTCCCTGGCAAACACTCCCAGGACAGGTACAGCACAGGGTTAGATACAGAGTAAAGCTCCCTGTATACTCTCCCCATCAAACACTCCCAGGACAGGTACAGCACGGGGTTAGATACAGAGTAAAGCTCCCTCTACACTGCCCCATCAACCACTCCCAGGAGAGGTACATAGGAACAGTAATGGGCCATTCAGCTGATCGAGCCTGCCTTAGCGACTAGACCACCTTAATCAATAACCTATTTTAATAATCCGATACAAAGCCCTGGATCAATTTATTTCCTGGCAGCATCAGTTGCTGTAAATGCTGCTCTACACTATGTCTGAAATATTATTGCATTAGAGAATGTCATTGTGAATATTATCTTGTAATATATAACCGTTCTCATCTCTATTTAAACACATTAGCTCCTTTCCCAGTGATCACTGCAGTTAACCCAGTCACTGTTTATACTATAAGCTCTTGTCCCAGTTAATACTACATTACACCATACTGCTGTGGACACTACAATTAACCCTTTTGGAGAGCTGACTACCATGTAGCCAGGGTAAGAGCCTGTGGGACTACCATGTATAATAAGCTTTATTGTCACAAGTAGGCTTACATTAACACTGCAATGAGGTTACTGTGAAAAGCCCCTAGTCGCCACATTCCGCCGCCTGTTCGGGTACACGGAGGGAGAATTCAGAATGCCCAAATTACCCAACAGCACGTGTTTCAGACTTGTGGGAGCAAACCGGAGCTCCCGGAGGAAACCCACGCAGACACAGGGAGAACGTGCCAGGAATCGAACCCGGGACCCTGGAGCTGCGAAGCCACAGTGCTACCCACTGTGCTATCGTGCCGCACAAAGAGTCACACAAACAACGCCCCCCCCCCCCCCCCCCCCACCCCAGACACACAAACACGTATACAGACAAACACAAACTCACACACAGACACAAACTCAGACAGGCTGGGTCAATACATCTTTCAAATACATCTTTCAGGGCAGCACGGTAGCATTGTGGATAGCACAATTGCTTCACAGCTCCAGGGTCCCAGGTTCGATTCCGGCTTGGGTCACTGTCTGTGCGGAGTCTGCACATCCTCCCCGTGTCTGCATGGGTTTCCTCTGGGTGCTCCGGTTTCGTCCCACAGTCCAAAGATGTGCGGGTTAGGTGGATTGGCCATGATAAATTGCCCTTAGTGTTCAAAATTGCCCTTGGTGTTGGGTGGGGTTACTGGGTTATGGGGATAGGGTGGAGGTGTTGACCTTGGGTAGGGTGCTCTTTCCAAGAGCCGGTGCAACTTAATGGGCCGAATGGCCTCCTTCTGCACGGTAACAGCCTCCCCGAACAGGCGCCGGAATGTGGCGACTAGGGGCTTTTCACAGTAACTTCATTTGAAGCCTACTTGTGACAATAAGTGATTTTCATTTCATTTTTTCATTTTCATTTTTCAAATTCGATGATGATCTATGAAATGGAGCGAGATCCATTCTCCACCTTTAACTTGGAGAGGTGTATCTGGCCTGTGTGTGACCCAAGTCACACGCTGACTCTGAACATCCTCACAACAGCTTGCGGACAGACTTTTCTAAAGCACTTTTCATAACCTTTGGGTATCACAAACTGCTACACAGGCAATGGAACCCTTTTGAAATCTAGTCAGTGGTTATTTAGGAAATGGACCAGCTAATTTCAGAGAGAGAGAGACACACAGAAACAGGATGAGATTGTGCTGTGCATGTTTCACAGCTGACACTGAGACACACACGAGACGTACAATATCAATTATTGTTCTGAAGCATGTGATTAAATCACCCCTTAAACTAAATTCCAGTGTTTCAGAGTGAAGCTTCTTCTATACTGTCCATCAAACACTCACAACCCAAATACTGTCTGGGCTTAAATACAGAGTCAAAATCCCTCTGTCCTGTCCAAGGAATTTTTCATTGCAGATAGTTATTTTTATTTTTTGGAAAAACAGAACTCAAATTGCACCGAATCCCAGGGTGGACTCATGTTTATTTCAGCCCTTCACATTTAAACATGAAGTTTAAGCTCCGATTACAGGTGTCTGCTTGTCTCTGTTTGTATATTCTCTGTTACTGTTGTTTTGTTACTTGTCTGAAGTATTTGAATAATAGGCCTTGGTTAATCAATCCTTTTTCTCAGCACATGGAAGTTGTGAATCTTCAAGGCTGTCAGTCTGATGAAGATAACAAAAAACGACATGCTTTGATCATCAATCCATTCCCCAACCCTAAATAGACCTCACACATTTCCATAATGCAGGATTATCTCCATCAAAATTTCTAATCAGTTCCCAATACTCTTGTTAACACTTGCCTGTATAACCTAAATTCCACTGACAGATTCCAAAAGCTGCACAGAAAAATGACAGGTTATTTTAAACTTTGAAACAAAACTATTTGAACTTATGCTTCAATCCTATTATACAGAAATGTTGTCCTGTGGGCTGACAGTTTCTCAGTAAGACTGAAACATTGAGGTACGCCTTGCACTGCACTGGACAACATTTGTGGCACTTCCAAAATCTACGACACATTGATGTCTGTATTGTGTGAATCCAGCTGTGAAATATCTGTCCAGTTTAAACTTCCACTGTTTCTGTCTCCTCATCATTTATAAAGATCACGGTTCTATTCTTTTTAAGTCTAAAATACATCATCTTACATTTCCCGACACAGAAACACGTCCACAGTTCAGTCAACTGCCAAAACGATAATATTTCCCTGCAATTTGATGTTTCCAGCTGTGCTGTTTACAACGCTGTCTAATGTTTGGTGTCATCGGCAAACTAGGATGTGTAGCATTCTATCAAATTGTCTTAAATGGCTAATATATATGTGTCTATGCACGCATGTGTGTGTGTGTGTGTATGTATCTGTTGCCGTGTATGTATCAGTCAGTGTGTGCACGCGCATGTGTGTGTGTATCTGTGAACTTGTGTCTGTGTACGCATTTAAGTCTCAAAGGAAAATATGAGCAGGTGTAGGCGATTTGGCCCATCGAGTCTGCTCCACCATTCAAACAGATCCTGGCACGCACAGACGCACGCACACTCACACACACATTCCTATTTTATTATACACAGTCGAGTTGTGTCTGGAACATGCTCAACGATTGAGCTTCCACAACCCTCTGGATCAGAGAATTCCAAAGATTCTCCACCCTCTGAATTAAGAAATTCCCCCTCATCTCAGTCTGCAATGGTCCACTCCTGATTCTGAGCATTCGCGTCAAGAGGGCGACAATACAAGACCGGGGATGTACTTCTGAGGCTGTATAAGGCTCTGGTCAGACCCCATTTGGAGTATTGTGAGCAGTTTTGGGCCCGGTATCTAAGGAAGGATGTGCTGGCCTTGGAAAGGGTCCAGAGGAGGTTCACAAGAATGATCCCTGGAATGAAGAACTTGTCGTATGAGGAATGGTTGAGGACACTGGGTCTGTACTCGTTGGAGTTTAGAAGGATGAGGGGGGGATCTTATTGAAACTTACAGGATACTGCAAGGCCTGGATAGAGTGGACATGGAGAGGATGTTTCCACTAGTAGGAAAAACTAGAAGCAGAGGACACCATCTCAGAGTAAAGGGACGATCCTTTAAAACAGAGATGAGGAGGAATTTCTTCAGCCAGAGGATGGTGAATCTGTGGAACTCTTTGCCGCAGAAGGGTGTGGAGGCCAAATCACTGAGTATCTCAAAGACAGAGATAGATAGGTTCTTGATCAATAAGGGGATATGGGGTTATGGAGAGAAGACAGGAGAATGGGAATTAGAAAAATATTTCATAGAATTTACAGTGCAGAAGGAGGCCACCCGGCCCATCGAGTCTGCACCGGCTCTTGGGAAGAGCACCCTACCCAAGGTCAACACCTCCACCCTATCCCCATAACCCAGTAACCCCACCCAACACTAAGGGCAATTTTGAACACTAAGGGCAATTTATCATGGCCAATCCACCTAACCTGCACATCTTTGGACTGTGGGAGGAAACCAGAGCACCCGGAGGAAACCCACGCACACACGGGAGGATGTGCAGACTCCGCACAGACAGTGACCCAAGCCGGAATCGAACCTGGGACCCTGGAGCTGTGAAGCATTTGTGCTATCCACAAGGCTACCGTGCTGCCCTAATTCTGGCATATCAGCCATGATTGAATGGCGGAGCAGACTCGATGGGCCGAGTGGCCTAATTCTGCTTCTATGTTTATGGTCTTATGGTTTGAGACTGTGCCCCCTCCCCCTGGTTCTAATCTCACCAGTCGGAGATCATCCAACCGACATCTATCTTGTGATGCCCCGTGTGAATTGTGTATGTTTCAAGATCACCTCTCATTTTTCGGCACTCTCGGGAACACAGGTACATTTTCCTCAATCTCTCCTCATCAGACAACTTCACCATCCCAGGGATTCGTCTGGTGAATCTCCATTACACTCCTTCTACAGCAAGTATATCCTTCCTTAGATATGGAGAACAAAACTCTACACAATGGTCCAGGTGTGTTGTGACCAAGGCTCTGTACAATTGCAGCAAGTCATCTTAAACCCTGTACTAATAACCCCGAGCGATGAAAGTTAACGTACCATTGGCCTTCCTGATTGCTTAATGGACCCACACGCTAGCGTTTAGTGACCCATGAATAAGGAGTTAGATACAGAGTAAAGCTCCCTCTACACTGTCCCCAGCAAACACTCCCAGGACAGGTACAGCACGGGGTTAGATACAGAGTAAAGCTCCCTCTACACTGTCCCTATCAAACACTCCCAGGACAGGTACAGCGTGGGGTTACAAATGGAATAAATGTTCCTCTACAATTTCCACAACAGAAGCTGCCAGGATATTTACAGCAAGTAGAGGGAATGAGGCAATGTTTCCAAAGGAAGGGTTTAATTTTTAAAGAAGATAGGGAATTATCAACATAACAGAACTTACCCCAAATGATGATTATTCCAATATCCAAATCAAAAACGATGCAGAATTCATTCGCATCCCACTTTTCCGGATAATCTTAAATAGATAAACATAGAAATAATTAGCAATAACAGACCACAAGGAAGAGGAGCAGGCCTGAACCATTCAGCCCTTCCAGCTCGCTCCACCAGTCAATATGATCATGGAGCTTCTTCCATTTCAACACCGTGTTCCTGCCCTATCCCCGTGCCTCTTACTGACCCATCAATCGCAGTCTAGAGCCGGTTCAATGACGGAGTCTCCACATCCCTCTGGGATAGAGAATTCCCAGGATTCACCACCATCTGAGTGACAAAATTCCTCCTCATCTCAGTCCGGCATATCGTTGGTGAATACACAGATTAAATTATATCTGGGAATGAATTATAGACTGCAATCTAATTCGGGATAGATTATATACAGAATAAGAGATACCCAGGAGTGAGTTACAGATTGCAATCTAATCGAGGGGTTCAGGATAGTTTATATATAGAATAACAGATACCCAGGAGTGAGTTACAGACTGGAATCTAATCGAGGGGTTCAGGATAGTTTATATATAGAATAACAGATACCCGGGAGTGAGTTACAGACTGGAATCTAATCGAGGGGTTCAGGATGGTTTATATATAGAATAACAGATACCCAGGAGTGAGTTACAGACTGGAATCTAGTCGAGGGGTTCAGGATAGTTTATATATAGAATAACAGATACCCGGGAGTGAGTTACAGACTGGAATCTAATCGAGGGGTTCAGGATGGTTTATATATAGAATAACAGATACCCAGGAGTGAGTTACAGACTGGAATCTAATCGAGGGGTTCAGGATAGTTTATATATAGAATAACAGATACCCGGGAGTGAGTTACAGACTGGAATCTAATCGAGGGGTTCAGGATGGTTTATATATAGAATAACAGATACCCGGGAGTGAGTTACAGACTGGAATCTAATGGAGGGCTTCGGGATAGATTATATACAGAGTAACAGATACCCAAGAGTGAGTTACAGACTGGAATCTAATCGAGGGATTCAGGATAGTTTATATATAGAATAACAGATACCCGGGAGTGAGTTACAGACTGGAATCTAATCGAGGGGTTCAGGATGGTTTATATATAGAATAACAGATACCCGGGAGTGAGTTACAGACTGGAATCTAATGGAGGGGTTCAGGATGGTTTATATATAGAGTAACAGATACCCGGGAGTGAGTTACAGACTGGAATCTAATCGAGGGGTTCAGGATGGTTTATATATAGAATAACAGATACCCGGGAGTGAGTTACAGACTGGAATCTAATCGAGGGGTTCAGGATGGTTTATATATAGAATAACAGATACCAAGAGTGAGTTACAGACTGGAATCTAATCGAGGGGTTCAGGGTAGTTTATATATAGAATAACAGATACCCGGGAGTGAGTTACAGACTGGAATCTAATCGAGGGGTTCAGGATGGTTTATATATAGAATAACAGATACCCGGGAGTGAGTTACAGACTGGAATCTAATCGAGGGGTTAGATTTAACTCACTCATACACACTCACTCACACTCTTACAAATATACTCTTACGCACTCACTCACTCTTACACAATCACTCACTCACACACACTCACTCACACTTACACACCCTCATTCACTCTTCCACACTCACCTGTACACAGAAACTCACTCGTACACAGGCACTCACTCATTCCTACACTCCCTCAGTCTCCCACTCACTCACACTCTTCCACACTCACTCACACTTAAACACTCACTCTTACACATTCGCTCACACACACTCACTCTTACATACTCTTACTCACCTTCACACTCACTCACATGCACTGTCACTCACACACTCATTCACTCACTCTGATACACTCACTCCCATACGCTAACACACACTTACTCTCAGATATTCACTCACTCACTTACACATTCAGTTACTCACACTTACATGCCCACTCACACACTAACTCGCTCACTCTTACACACTCACTCAGGCTCACTCACTGATTCAAACTCACTCTTCCACACACACGCACACTAACACATACTCACTATCATTCACACTCACTCTTACACACTTCCACATTCAGTCACTCTTATACTCACTCTTACGCACACATTTTCACACATTCACTCTCACTCTTACACTCACCTACTCTCACTTTTGGACACACATACTCACTCGCACACTCGTACTCACTAAATCTCACTCTTACACTCACTCAATTACACACTGACTCTGTCACACACACACACATCCTTACACACACTCACTAACTCATTCACTCACACTCATGCACTAACTCGAACACTCACTACCTCATGCTCACTCAATCACACACTCAATGGCACACACTCATTCATGCACACCGTCTCCCTCTTACAAACTCACTCTCTTACCCACTCACATACTCAACCACACACTAAATCACTTACTCTTCCATACTCACTCTTACACTCTCACAGACTTAATCACTCATTCACACTCTTACACAATCACTCACTAACACACTCTCACTCACTTACTAACTAACTGACCCTGACTCACACTCGCTCACTATTATACAGTTACTCACTCATACACACTCATTTACACACTGAAACTCACTTATTCCTACACACTCACTCATTATTAAACACTCACTCTCACACTTAAACACTCACTCGCACACTCACTCACACTCCTGCACTCACTCTTACACATTCAATCACACACACACTCGCCCTCTTACACACTCACTCACGTGCACACTTATTCTTATACATTCACTCACACACACTCCTACACTCGCACTCACACTCCCTCACACACACACACTCACTCTTACAAAATCACTCACACCCACTCTTGCACACACACTTGCACACTCACTCACCTACTCACTCATTCTTACACACTAACTCGCTCACACACTCAAACTCACTTACACAGTCACTCACATTGACATACTCACACACTGACTCGCTCACTCTTAGAGACACTCACCCTTACACACACTCGCCGTTTACAGATACACTGCAGTGCGATACAATGTGCAATCTTATCGAGGGGTTAGATTTAACTCATTCTTACACACTCACTGCAGAATTCACAAAATTAACGATAGTGTGGTCACTTTTAAAATGAATCCATTGACTGTAAAGTAATCTCGATTGCCCAGAATTAAAGTCCCTTAACTTGAAGCGGGTTTAATTCTGGAATGAAGCCTGTGTTTTAGGCCAAGACATAAATATGGAGGGTGAAATTAAATTCGCAGGAGGTCATTTGAATTCAGTTTGAATTCACTCACTCTCACTCACACACAGACTGACTCACTCATTCACACTCACTTACACACAATTACTCACTCACTCTTACACACTCTCTCACTCACACTCACTCACTCTTACACACTCTCTCACTCACACTCACTCACACATACTCAGACACTCACATCCTCACTCATACACTCACACGCTCACTCACTCTTACACATTCACACACACTCACTCTTACACATTCACACACACTCACTCTTACACACTAACTTACACACAATTACTCACTCACTCTTACACACTCTCTCACTCACACTCACTCACTCTTACACACTCTCTCACTCACACTCACTCACACATACTCAGACACTCACTTCCTCACTCATACGCTCACACGCTCACTCATTCTTACACATTCACACACTAACTCACTCTTACACGCTCAATCACTCTCTCTCAGACAGACACAGTCATTCACACTCATTTACACACAATTACTCACTCACTCACGCTTACACACTCCTCTTACACTCACACTTACACAAACACTCACTCATTCTTACACACTGACTCACACACATGATCTGACACACTCACACTCACTCTTACATACTCACACCCTCACTCACACTCACTATTACTCACACATTCTTACATACGCACACACTCTTACACACACACTCACTCACTTTTACACATTAACTCACTCACTGTTGCACACTCACCCACACTTGCAATCACTCACACTCACATACACACTCCCACACTCACTCCCACAGACTCACAATCATTCACATTCACTCACACGCTCAGTCTTACACACTCAGTCACTCTTATACAAACACACTGTTCACACACTCACTCATACTCACTCACTCTCACTCTTACACTCACACACACTCGTTCTCACTCTTACACTTACTCTATGACACACTCATTCACTGCTTTACACATTCACTCACAGAGTGAGGGAGGTGCACAGAGCGAGGGAGGCGTGCAGAGCGAGGGACGCAGCGAGAGAGCCAGAGAGCGAGGGACACATCGAGAGCGAGGGACACGGAGATCGAGGGACACGGCGAGAGCGAGGGACAGGGCGAGAGCGAGGGACACACAAAGCGAGGGACAGGGCGAGAGCGAGGGACAGGGCGAGAGCGAGGGACACACAGAGCGAGGGACAGGGCGAGAGCGAGGGACACACAGAGCGAGGGACAGGGCGAGAGCGAGGGACAGGGCGAGAGCGAGGGACAGGGCGAGAGCGAGGGACAGGGCGAGAGCGAGGGACAGGGCGAGAGCGAGGGACAGGGCGAGAGCGAGGGACAGGGCGAGAGCGAGGGACAGGGCGAGAGCGAGGGACAGGGCGAGAGCGAGGGACAGGGCGAGAGCGAGGGACAGGGCGAGAGCGAGGGACAGGGCGAGAGCGAGGGACAGGGCGAGAGCGAGGGACAGGGCGAGAGCGAGGGACAGGGCGAGAGCGAGGGACACACAGAGCGAGGGACACACAGAGCGAGGGACACACAGAGCGAGGGACACACAGAGCGAGGGACACACAGAGCGAGGGAAACACAGAGCGAGGGACACACAGAGCGAGGGACACACAGAGCGAGGGACACACAGAGCGAGGGACACACAGAGCGAGGGACACACAGAGCGAGGGAAACACAGAGCGAGGGACACACAGAGCGAGGGACACACAGAGCGAGGGACACACAGAGCGAGGGACACACAGAGCGAGGGACACAGCGAGAGCGAGGGACACAGCGAGAGCGAGGGTCACAGCGAGAGCGAGGGACACAGCGAGAGCGAGGGACACAGCGAGAGCGAGGGACACAGCGAGAGCGAGGGACAGAGGGAGCGAGGGACACAGAGGGAGCGAGGGACACAGAGGGAGCGAGGGACACAGAGGGAGCGAGGGACACAGAGGGAGCGAGGGACACAGAGGGAGCGAGGGACACAGAGGGAGCGAGGGACACAGAGGGAGCGAGGGACACAGAGGGAGCGAGGGACACAGAGGGAGCAAGGGACACAGAGGGAGCGAGGGACACAGAGAGCGAGGGACACAGAGAGCGAGGGACACAGAGAGCGACACAGAGAGAGCGACACAGAGAGAGCGACACAGAGAGAGCGACACAGAGAGAGGGACACAGAGCGAGGGACACAGAGCGAGGGACACAGAGAGAGAGGGACACAGAGAGCGAGGGACACAGAGAGCGAAGGACACAGAGAGCGAGGGACACAGAGAGCGAGGGGGACAGAGAGCGAGGGACACAGAGAGCGAGGGACACAGAGAGCGAGGGACACAGAGAGCGAGGGACACAGAGAGCGACACAGAGAGAGCGACACAGAGAGAGCGACACAGAGAGAGCGACACAGAGAGAGGGACACAGAGAGAGGGACACAGAGCGAGGGACACAGAGATCGAGGGACACAGAGAGCGAGGGACACAGAGAGCGAGGGACACAGAGAGTGAAGGACACAGAGAGCGAGGGACACAGAGAGCGAGGGACACAGAGAGCGAGGGACACAGAGAGCGAGGGACACAGAGAGCGAGGGACACAGAGAGCGAGGGACACAGAGAGCGAGGGACACAGAGAGCGACACAGAGAGAGCGACACAGAGAGAGCGACACAGAGAGAGAGAGAGGGACACAGCGAGAGAGAGAGGGTCACAGCGAGAGAGCGAGGGACGCACAGAGAGAGAGAGGGACACAGCATGTGAGAGAGGGACACAACGAGAGAGAGAGGGACACAGCGAGAGAGAGAGGGCCACAGCGAGAGAGAGGGGACACAGCGAGAGAGACGGGGAGACAGCGAGAGAGAGAGGGACACTGCGAGAGAGAGAGGGACACAGCGAGAGAGAGAGGGACACAGCGAGAGAGAGAGGGACACAGCGAGAGAGAGAGGGACACAGCGAGAGAGAGAGGGACACAGCGAGAGAGAGAGGGACACAGCGAGAGAGAGGGACACAGCGAGAGAGAGAGGGACACAGCGAGAGAGAGAGGGACACAGCGAGAGAGAGAGCGACACAGCGAGAGAGTGAGGGACACAGCGAGAGAGAGGGTCACAGTGAGAGAGAGAGGGACACAGCGAGAGAGAGAGGGTCACAGCGAGAGAGAGAGGGACACAGTGAGAGAGAGAGGGACGCAGTGAGAGAGGGACACAGCGAAAGATAGAGGGACGCAGCGAGAGAGAGAGGGACGCAGCGAGAGAGAGAGGGACGCAGCGAGAGATAGAGGGACGCAGCCAGAGAGCCAGAGAGCGAGGGACACATCGAGAGCGAGGGACACATCGAGAGCGAGGGACACATCGAGAGCGAGGGACACATCGAGAGCGAGGGACACGGAGATCGAGGGACACGGCGAGAGCGAGGGACACAGCGAGAGCGAGGGACACAGCGAGAGCGAGGGACACAGCGAGAGCGAGGGACACAGCGAGAGCGAGGGACACAGCGAGAGCGAGGGACACAACGAGAGCGAGGGACACACGCAGAACGAGGGAGGCCGCAGAGCGAGGGAGGCCCGCAGAGCGAGGGAGGCTCACAGAGCGAGGGAGGCGCACAGAGCGAGGGAGGCGCACAGAGCGAGGGAGGGGCACAGAGCGAGGGAGGCGCACAGAACGAGGGAGGCGCACAGAACGAGGGAGGCGCACAGAACGAGGGAGGCGCACAGAGCGAGGGAGGCGCACAGAGCGAGGGAGGCGCACAGAGCGAGGGAGGCGCACAGAGCGAGGGAGGCGCACAGAGCGAGGGAGGCGCACAGAGCGAGGCAGGCGCACAGAGCGAGGCAGGCGCACAGAGCGAGGGAGGCGCACAGAGCGAGGGAGGCGCACAGAGCGAGGGAGGCGCACAGAGCGAGGGAGGGACACAGCGAGAGAGGGACACAGCGAGAGAGGGACACGGCGAGAGAGGCAGAGAGAGGGATACAGCGAGAGCGAGGGACACAGCCAGAGAGAGGGACACATAGTGGGAGAGGGACACAGAGCGAGTGACACCGATAGAAAGAGGTACGCAGTGAAAGAGAGGGATAGAGTGAGATAGGAGGACTCAGCGAGAGAGCGGGACACAGGGGGAGAGAGGGATACAGAGAGGAACAGAGAGAGGCGGGCACACGGAGAGAGAGAGGGACACACACAGAAAGAGGTACACAGCGGGTCTGGATCAGAGGTTTCGGGGACGTGAGTGGGTCAGGATGTGAGGGTTAGGGGACATGAGGGTGTGATGGTGTGAGGGTGCCAGGACGTGAGGCAGTCAGGACATTGGGGTTATCAAAATGACCGTTTTCATTGAATCCAAATTGTTTCTTTATAAATTCCAATCTCAGGAATTGACATCAGAGGATTTCAGTGAAAAATCCCATTGAACCCCCTTGTCTAATAAAATGATGTTGTTGCCAATGACCGTGTATTGATTCAGGAATAAACTTTACATCTCACAGTGTGAAAAAGTCAAATTGAATCCAAATTTATAGAGCAGCTCATTGAAGAAATCTGTCTGTGAACAACACGTAAAATATGAAGTGAAACTTTGCAATGAGCTTTGTTTATGTGGCCAGGAATCTTCTCTTAAAATGGAGGCAGAAATGAAGTTGTGTTTAACTCACATTCTGTGATTTCTTGCTGGTTTTTACTCATTCTATGGAAAGCCTTCCTAAGGCGACAGACGAATGGTTATTCCAAACAGGTCAGAAACTCAGAGGGAAACATTTGTCAAACAAAGACAGAAATAATGACAGGACATTGCTGAATCTCTTGTTGACTGCTGAATTAACATAACCATAGACAGGACAAGTGTCTTCCTTAGCAGACACAGGAACCACACCGAGGGGGACATTCCTGACAGAAAGTCGGGGGTGGGGTCGGCACACAGGTCACTGAGGAGATCTCAGTCCAAATTGTTTCCAATCATTTCCCAAACGTTTGACGTTTGTTGCTCTTCCAAAATTTAAGATACTTTGCTGTCTCTATTCTGTGAATCCAGCTGTGAAATATCTTCACTTCAATGTCTTTTCCCCAACACTATCCCCATGTCCCTTTATGTCAATGGGATTTAGAAATCAGTCAATCTCTGCTTTAAACTTGGTCAATATCTTTCCATCTTTGAGAGTGGAGAAATCACCAGGAATGTGGGATTTGATCTCCAGGGTTAGGTTGGAGAAACAGGGCTCGTTCAGGCCCTATTGAACCAATATCTCCTCCTAGGACAGTCCGGCAATCTCACTATCAGCCAATTGACCCTCCGCTGCACTCCCTCTCTGGCAACTATATCCTTTCTATGTTAGGGAGACCGAAACTGTACACAGTACTCCAGGTGTGGTCTCACCAAGGCCCAGTGTAACTGCAGTAAGACATCTCCACTTCTGAACTCAAATCCCTCTTGCAATGAAGGCCAACATGTCATTGGTCTTCTTAACTGCTTGTTGCACCTCCTTCTCCACTTTCAGTGACTGGTGTACAAGCTCCCTTTGTACATCCACATTGCCCAACATACCACCATTTAAATTTGACTCTTTCCTTCAGTTTTTGTTTGACACTAACTTGGACAACTGTCCGAATTGTCTCAGTGTTGTGCTCACATAAAATGGCCACCATTAAGTAACTTAAAATGGCTGACTGCTGATCGTGGATTTGTTTAGACAGATTCCCTGAGAGAGAGAGAGAGAGATGCAGACAGAGAAGATGGGGAGAATACAGAATACATTAATTCAAGATTCTGGGGCGAAATTCTCCCCCAACGGCGGGATGCCCGCCGACTGGCGCCAAAGCCGGCGCAAATCAGACGGGCATCGCGCCGGCAAAAAGGTGCGGAAGTCTCCGCATCTTTGGCGGCCTAGCCCCAACATTGAGGGGCTAGGCCGACGCCGGAGGGATTTCCGCCCCGCCAGCTGGCGGAAATGGCGTTTGTTGCCCCGCCAGCTGGCGCGGAAATGCGGCGCATGCGCGGGAGCGTCAGCGGCCGCTGTCAGTTTCCCCGCGCATGCGCGGGAGCGTCAGCGGCCGCCGAAAGTTTCCCGCGCATGCGCAGTGGGGAGAGTCTCTTCCGCCTCCGCCATGGTGGAGGCCGTAGCGGAGGCGGAAGGGAAAGAGTGCCCCCACGGCACAGGCCCGCCCGCGGATCGGTGGGCCCCGATCGCGGGCCAGGCCACCGTGGGGGCACCCCCCGGGGTCAGATCGCCCCGCGCCCCCCCCAGGACCCCGGAGCCCGCCCACGCTGCCTGGTCCCGCCGGTAAATACCAGGTTTGATTTACGTCGGCGGGACAGGCAATTCCTGGGCGGGACTTCGGCCCATCCGGGCCGGAGAATCCAGCGGGGGGTCCCGCCAACCGGCGCGGCTGGATTCCCGCCCCCGCCCAATCTCCGGGAGCGGAGACTTCGGCGGGGGCGGGGGCGGGATTCACGGCGGCCAACGGCCATTCTCCGACCCGGCGGGTGGTCGGAGAATGACGCCCCAGAATCTCCATCAAACACTGTTAGCAAAAGTACATCATGGGGTTAGATTCAGGTTACACATCCCTCTACACTGTCCCCATCAAACATTCCCAGGGCAGCTACAGTACGATGATGCAGAGTAAAGCTCCCTCTACACTGTCCCCATCAAACACTCCCAGGACAGGTACAGCACTGGGTTAGATACAGAGTAAAGCTCCCTCTACACTGCCCCAACAAAAACTCCCGGACAGGTACATCACGGGGTTAGATACAGAGTAAAGCTCCCTCTACACTGACCCCATCAAAAACTCCCGGACAGGTACATCACGGGGTCAGATACAGAGTAAAGCTCCCTCTACACTGTCCCCATTCCCAGGGCAGCTACAGTACGATGATGCAGAGTAAAGCTCCCTCTACACTGTCCCCATCAAACACTCCCGGACAGGTACATCACGGGGTCAGATATCGAGCAGGGCTCTCTCTACACTATACGGTTTCCATTTTCTCTCATCATATTTGCTTCTTTGCCAATTCACTTTAATTCTGTGTCTTCTCGTTCTTGAGCTTCTTAATAGTGGGAACAGTTTCTCCCTGTCTACTCTGTCCAGCACCCCCATGAATTTGAACACCTCTATCTAATCTCCTCTTGGACAGTTCTCTGCGTGGAGAACAGACCCAACCTCTCCAATCTAACCTCATCACTGAAGTTTCTCATCCCTGAACCATTCTTGTGAACCTCCTCTGCACTCGCTCCAGTGTGTTCACATCCTTCCTATAGTGTGGTGCCCAGAACTGTCCACAATATTCCAGCTGAGGTCTAACTAGTGTCTTGTATAAGTTCAGCATTACCTCCTCGCTCTTGTACCAATGCGGGAAAATACTGAGCAGGTCAGGCAGCATCTGTGGAGAGAGAAACAGAATCTTGGACCAGGGCAACTGGCAGATAGACAGATAGAGAAAAGTCCACACACACAGTAACACACTTACCCTCACACAGACACCCTGCTCTAAACAGATAGAAAATACGGCAGATCACTTCTCCATCAGTCAATGGAAGGAGATTAATTGGATTTCTCTTCAAAAGGTCCAGCACAATTTTAAAAGAATGGGTGGGTGGGAGAGTTGGTGCTTCCCAATCTTTTGTACTGGGCTGTGAATTTGGAGAAGATTGGGCAATGGTGGGGAGAGGAAGAAGCGGAATGGGTACAGGTGGAGGAAGCATCGTGTAAGGTGCTAGTTTGCAGACTTCCGCTGCGGCTCCACTCCCATTTCCCCCGGGGAGGTTTACAGAAAGCCCGGTGCTGGCATCTTCCTTCAGCATCTGGAGCAAGCGGAGACGCCATTTTGCTTTGGTAAACTTGACGGTGCGAGCCCCTATTTATGGAAACCACCGATTCACCCTGGCGGCAAGTTTGATACAATATTATCACAGTGGCATAAAGCTGGGTTGAGACAGGTTAAAGACTTGTTGTTGGAAAGTAGATTTGAAGAATTGAGGGAGAAACATAAAATGCAGAGGGAGGTGAAGTTTAATTATCTTCAATGATGAAACTTGGTGAAAAAGGAGTTGTCCTCTTTCGTTTGCCTACCAGAGAACAAGCTGCTGGAGAAATTGCTCCTCCCAGCTGAGTTGGTGATGGGAGAATTACTAACATTTACAGGTGGCTGATGGACAGAAAGAAAGCAGCGATTGAAGAGATGAAACAAAAGTGGAAGGAAGAGTTGGATGTGGAGTTGGAATGAGGACTATGGGGTGAGATTATACACAGGGTCAATGCGACATCTTCATGTGCTCGGATGGGCTTGATACAATTCAAGGATGTACACAGGGGCCCATATGACACAGGAACGAATGAGCAGATTCCTCACAGAGGAAGAAGATAAATGTGAGAGTGTAAAGGAGGACCAGTTAACCATGTCCACATCGTCTGGTCACGTCCACGATTAGTGGGCTTCTGGCTCTCGCTATTTAAAACACAAACAAAAGTTGTGGAGGTGGAAATATTACTGGGACCACATGAGGCAATTTCTGGGGTGTCGGAAGTACCGGGACTAATAGATGGGGACGGGGCCGATGTGGTGGCCTTTGCCACATTGATCGCCCGGAGGCTAATTTTATTGGAAGGGAAGTCAGAAGATCCGCCAAAAATATCGACATGGTTGAGGGATATTGCGGAATTCCTTAAACTTGAGAAAGTAAAGTTAGCCCTTTGTGGCTCAGATGGGGGTTTCTGGACGAGATGGAAGCTGTTCTTGTCTCTATTTGCAGATCTGTTTGTTACCAGTGGGCAAGGGGAGGGAAGAGAGGAAAGGTTTAATGGAAATAAAGGAATAAATCTCAAATGAGGAGAATAGTATTTTGTTTGTGTTGTGACTGACTGAATGTTTGTATGTTGTTAAGTCCGTTCTCATCGGAATGAAAATATTTTCAAAAAACACAGCAACAGTGACCACACTTTTTAAAAAGTAGCTCTCTGACTACAGAATGGGTTTGAAGGTCACGAGTTAAAAGTCTTAAACTTAAACGTGGGAATGAGGGAGTTAATTCATCCTTTCCACAGGGGACGTGGGGGAATTTTCCACCATGATCACATTTCTGGGGCGGGATTCTCCGATATCGGCGCGATGTCCGCCGACCGGCGCCAAAAACGGCGCGAATCAGTCCAGCATCGCGCTGCCCCAAAGGTGCGGAAGTCTCCGCATCGTGAGGGGCCGAGCCCACAGCTTGAGGGGCTAGGCCCGCGCCGGATTGATTTCTACCCCGCCAGCTGGCGGGAAAGGCCTTTGGTGCCCCGCCAGCTGGCGTGGAAATGACTTTGCCGGGCGGCGCATGCGCGGGAATGTCAGCGGCCGCTCACGGCATCCCCGCGCATGCGCAGTGGAGGGGGTCTCTTCCGCCTCCGCCATGGTGGAGACCATCCTGATCGGTGGGCCCCGATCGCGGGCCAGGCCACCGTGGGGGCACCCTGCGGGGCCAGATCGCCCCGCGCCCCCCCCCCGGAGCCTGCCTGCGCCGCCGTGTCCCGCCGTCCCAAAGGTGGTTCAATCCACGCCGGCTGGCATGGGTTGACAGCAGCGGGACTTCGGCCCATCGCGGACCGGAGAATCGCCGGGGGGGTTCCTGCCGAACGGCGCGGTGCGATTCCCACCCCCGCCGAATCTCTGGTGGCGGAGAATCCGCGACACGGCGGGGGCGGGATTCATGCCGGTCGGTGGGGGGTCGGAGAAACGCGCCCCAGATTGTGGAATCTTACTGTGCAATCAATATGCCCGCTGTCAGTTTGTACATGTTCAACTAGAAAGAGAGAAAGAAATCCATCTTCAGAGACTCTGAACTGAATTTTGAAAGTGCCCCATTTCTGGGCTCTTCCTGTGCACAAGCTGCCTGCAGAATTCCCCAAATTAAAAACAAGGTGAGGAGAGTGAGGGGCGAGTTAACAGAAAGCAGTTGGGGTTACCAAACTAACCGTTTTCACTGAATCCAAATTGATTCATTATTAATTCCAATCTCAGGAATTGGCATCAGAGGATTGAACCCCCTTGTCTAATAAAATGATGTTGTTGCCGGTGACCGTGTATTGATTCAGGAATAAACTTTACATCTCACAGTGAGAAATCAAATCGAATCCAAATTTATAGCGCAGCTCATTAAAGAAATCTGTCTGTGAACAACACGTAAAATATGAAGTGAAACTTTGCAATGAGCTTTGATCTTGAGGCCAGGAATCTTCTCGTAAGACTTCCGGTTGTGGCGATGACCAGCTAAGTCGCACGTTTCGGCACCTCCCGTTTTAACGGACTTTTGGGCTCTTATCGGGAGCCCCAACGGAAATTATTTACGGCCAAACCCAGTGTGAGGCGACAAAGGAAGGAGTCCCCCCGGGTGTGGATGGAAAGAAGCGATAGTAGTGGCCAGATTGCGGAGGATCCTCTGGAGCAGCGGCAGAGAAGAGAAGGGAGAAGCAAGATGGCGGCTGAGGGAGCCCAGATGGTATGGGGCCCGGAACAGCAGGAGTTCCTCCGACGATGTGTGGAGGAGCTCAAGAAAGAGGTTCTGCGCCGATGTTGCTGGCAATCGAGGGATTGAAGGAGACGCAAAAGACCCAGGCGATGGAGCTCCGTGGAGTGAAGGCAAAGGCAGCCGAGAATGAAGACGAGATACAGGGCTTGGTGGTGAAGACGGAGACGCACGAGGCACTACATTTTGGGTCTCCCCGAAGGGACAGAGGGAGCTGATGTTGGGGCGTATGTGAGTACGATGCTCCATACTTTAATGGGAGCTGAGGCCCCGACGGGCCCCCTGGAAGTGGAGGGAGCATACCGGGTCCTCGTGAGAAGACCAAAGGCAGGGGAAATACCGCGAGCAATAGTGGTGAGGTTCCACCGCTACAAGGACAGGGAGATGGTCCTGAGATGGGCTAAGAAGACACGGAGTAGCAGGTGGGAGAACGCGGTGATCCGCGTGTATCAGGATTGAAGTGCGGAGGTGGCGAGAAGGAGGGCGAGTTTCAATCGGGCCAAGGCGGTGCTCCACAGGAAGAAAGTAAAATTTGGAATGCTGCAGCCGGCAAGACTGTGGGTTACACACCAGGGCAAACACCACTACTTCGAGACAGCAGAGGAGGCGTGGACATTTATTCAAGAAGAGAAGTTGGACTAGATTTGAGGAATTGATGTTTGGAAAGAAGTAGCGAGGTGGTGGCAAAGAAATGTAAAGGGGGGAGAGGGGGAGGGCTTATCTGTAAAAATGTTAGACGGGAGACACGAAGAAATGTGGGCGCCGGTGGGGAAGGGGACAGGGAAGGGGAGAGGGAGCTGCGCCACTAGGGGCGGGGCCGAGAGGGAAGCGTGGGTTTTTTCCCGCGCTATGGAAATTGCGGCGGGAAATGTGGGTGCAGGAAGGAAGGGGGCCTCACACGCAGGGAGGCCAAGGGTAAACGGGGGTAGCCGAGGTCAGCCAGAGTTTGCTGACTCCCGGAAGCAATATGGGGGGAGCAATCAAGCTAGAAGGGAATCTAGCGGGGGGGGGGGGGGGGGGGGAGAATTAACTGGGTTGCTGCTGCTGAGGGTAAGGGGGAGCTGATACGGGATGGGATGGTCGGGGCGGGAGGGCGCCGTCTGGGGGACAAACGGGTGCGTGGGACCCGGGTGAGGAGCTGGTTTAAAAAGGGGATGGCTAGTTGACGATGGGGGGGGCGGGGGGTGAAGGGCCCCCCAACGCGATTGATCACGTGGAACGTGAGAGGGTTGAACGGGCCGATTAAGAGGGCAAGGGTGTTTGTGCACCTAAAGAGACTGAAGGCGGATGTGGTTATGCTTCAGGAGACGCACCTGAAATTGGCGGATCAGGTCAGATTAAGGAAAGGATGGGTGGGACACATATTCCACTCAGGCTTAGATGCGAAAAATAGAGGGGTGGCAATACTGGTGGGGAAACGGGTATCGTTTGAGGCTAAGACCATAGTGGTGGACAGTGGGGGCAGGTACGTGATGGTGAGTGGCAGATTGCAAGGTGAGGCGGTGGTGCTGGTGAACGTATATGCCCCGAACTGGGATGACGCGGGTTTTATGAAGCGTATGTTGGGGCGCATCCCGGACCTAGAGATGGTAATTTGGTAATGGGGGGGGCACTTCAACACGGTGCTGGACCCAGAGCTGGACCGGTCCAGATCAAGGACCGTGAGAAGGCCGGCAGCGGCCAAAGTGCTTAAGGGATTTATGGAGCAGATGGGAGGAGTGGATCCCTGGAGATTTGCTAGACCGAGGAGTAAAGAGTTTTCCTTCTTCCCCCACGTCCATAAAGTATACTCCCGGATAGACCTTTTTGTCCTAGGAAGGGCGCTGATCCCGAAAGTGGCAGGAACGGAATACTCGGCTATAGCCGTTTCAGATCACGCCCCACATTGGGTGGATCTGGATCTAGGAGAGGAGAAGGAGCAGCGCCCACTTTGGAGATTCGACATGGGACTGTTGGAGGACGAGGGGCTATGTGGAAGGGTGAGGGGATGTATTGAAAGATACCTAGAGGTCAATGATGATGGAGAGGTCCAGGTGGGAGTAGTATGGGAGGCGCTGAAGGCAGTGGTTAGGGGGGAGCTGATTTCCATAAGAGCCCACAAGGGGAAACAAGAGGGTAAAGAAAGGGAGAGACTGATTGGGGAGATTCTGAGGGTGGATAGGCAGTATGCGGAGGCCCCGGATGAAGAGCTATACAGGGAAAGACGGAGACTACAGACGGAGTTTGACCTGCTGACCACGGGTAAGGCGGAGACGCAGTGGAGGAAGGCACAGGGAATACAACACGAATATGGGGAAAAGGCGAGCCGATTGTTGGCCCAACAACTTAGGAAGAGGGGGGCGGCGAGAGAGATCGGAGGTGTTAGGGACGGGGAGGGAAGGATGGAGCAGAGAGCGGTGAGGGTGAACGGGGTGTTTAAGTCATTTTATGAGAGGCTGTATAAGTCCCAACCCCCGGAGGGGAAAGAGGGAATGATACACTTCCTGGACCAGCTGGAGTTCCCGAGGGTTGAGGAGCAGGAGGTGGCAGGTCTGGGAGCGCAGATTGAGGTGGAGGAGGTGGTTAAAGGAATCGGGAACATGCAGGCAGGAAAGGCCCCGGGACCAGATGGGTTCCCGGTGGAATTTTACAGGAAATATGTGGACCTACTGGCCCCACTCCTGACGAGAACCTTCAATGAGGCTAAGGAAAGGGGGACACTACCCCCGACAATGTCGGAGGCGACAATATCGTTGATCCTGAAACAAGACAAAGATCCGCTGCAGTGCGGGTCATACAGGCCCATCTCCCTCCTAAATGTAGATGCCAAGTTACTGGCCAAAGTGATGGCGACAAGGATAGAGGACTGTGTCCCAGGGGTAGTACATGACGACCAGACAGGATTTGTTAAAGGGAGGCAATTGAATGCCAATATACGAAGGTTGCTGGGGGTGATGATGATGCCCCCACCGGAGGGGGAGGCGGAGATAGTGGTGGCGATGGATGCAGAGAAGGCATTTGATAGAGTGGAGTGGGACTACCTGTGGGAGGTACTGAAGAGATTTGGATTTGGAGAGGGGTTCATCAGATGGGTTCAGCTCCTGTACGGGGCCCCGGTGGCAAGCGTGGTTACAAATAGGCAACGATCCGACTATTTCCGATTACATAGGGGCACAAGACAGGGGTGCCCCCTGTCCCCGTTACTGTTCACGTTGGCAATCGAGCCATTGGCCATAGCGCTGAGGGGCTCTAAGAAGTGGAGGGGGGTGCTCAGAGGAGGAGAGGAACATCGGGTGTCATTATATGCGGACGATTTGCTGCTACATGTGGCGGACCCAGTGGAGGGGATGCCAGAGGTAATGCAGACACTCAGGGAGTTTGGGGAGTTCTCGGGATACAAATTGAATATGGGAAAGAGTGAACTTTTTCTGATGCACCCCGGGGAACAGGGCAGGGGGATAGACGATCTGCCACTGAGGAGAGTAGCAAAGGATTTTCGATATCTAGGGATCCAGGTGGCCAGGAACTGGGGAACCTTGCATAAACTTAACTTGACGCGACTGGTAGAGCAGATGGAGGAGGACTTTAAGAGGTGGGACATGGTGCCCCTGTCATTGGCGGGTAGAGTACAGGCGGTTAAAATGGTGGTCCTCCCGAGGTTTCTTTTTGTGTTTCAGTGCCTCCCCATACTGATTACAAAGGCCTTTTTCAAGAAAGTGGACAGGAGCATTATGAGCTTTGTGTGGGCTGGAAAGCCCCCGAGGGTAAAGAGGGGGTTCCTGCAGCGCAGTAGGGACAGAGGGGGATTGGCACTGCCGAGTCTGAGTGACTATTATTGGGCCGCCAACGTGTCTATGATATGTAAGTGGATGAGGGAAGAAGAAGGGACGGCGTGGAAAAGGCTGGAGATGGCGTCCTGTAAGGGAACAAGTTTAAAAGCACTGGCGACGGCGCCGTTACCGTTCTCCCCGAAAAAATACACCACAAACCCATTGGTGGTGGCGACTTTGAAGATTTGGGGGCAGTGGAGACGACATAGGGGAGTGACGGGTGCCTCGGTGTGGTCCCCGATAAGGAACAATCACAGGTTCGTCCCGGGGAGGAAAAATGGGGGATTTCAATCTTGGCAGCGAGCAGGAATTGGGAAGTTGAAGGACTTGTTCTTAGACGGGACATTCGCGAGTCTGGGAGCATTGGTAGAAAAATACGAGTTGCCACCTGGGAATGCCTTCCGATATATGCAAGTGAGGGCATTTGCGAGGCAACAGGTGAGGGAATTTCCGCAGCTCCCGGCGGAAGGGACCAAGGCCAGAGTGATTTCGGGAGCATGGGTCGGTGAAGGTAAAGGCACCGATATATACAGGGAAATGAGAGACGAGGGGGAGACGATGGTAGAGGAGCTGAAGGGTAAATGGGAGGAAGAGCTGGGGGAAGAGATTGAGGAGGGGCTGTGGGCAGATGCCCTAAGCAGGGTAAATTCCTCGTCCTCGTGTGCCAGGCTTAGCCTGATCCAATTCAAGGTTCTACACAGGGCGCATATGACGGGAGCAAGGCTGAGTAGATTTTTTGGAGTGGAGGATAGGTGCGCGGGAAGCCCGGCGAACCACACCCACATGTTTTGGTCATGCCCGGTATTGCATGGGTTCTGGGTGGGTGTGGCAAGAGTGATCTCAAAGGTGGTGGGGGTCCGGGTCGAACCAAGCTGGGGGTTAGCTATATTTGGGGTTGCAGAAGAGCCGGGAGTGCAGGAGGCGAGAGAGGCCGATGTTTTGGCCTTTGCGTCCCGAGTAGTCCGGCGAAGGATTCTACTTATGTGGAAAGAAGCTAAACCCCCGGGCGTGGAGGCCTGGATAAACGACATAGCAGGGTTTATAAAATTGGAGCGAATCAAATACGCACCAAGAGGTTCGGCTCAGGGGTTCACCAGGCGGTGGCAACCGTTCCTTGACTATCTCGCAATGCGATAAGGGAAAACAGGAAAGACAGCAGCAGCAACCCAGGGTGGAGGGGGGGGGGGTGTATTCTGTATTTGGGGTTTTTTGTTTTTTTCTTTCTATGCTAGTTGTTTATATTTATTTTTTCAGTATTATTATTGCTTTTTTCTTGTTCTTTTTCTGCACTTGTTGTTAGTTTAATATATTGTTTAAATAACGGTCAATGTACATTTTGTTACTAAGTTGTAAAAATGGAAAATTCTTTTTGATCGAAAAACTTTAGTAAAATGTATTTTTTTTTAAAAGGAATCTTCTCGTAAAATGGAGGCAGAAATGAAGTTGTGTTTAACTCACATTCTGTGATTTCTTGCTGGTTTTTACTCATTCTATGGAAAGCCTTCCTAAGGCGACAGACGAATGGTCATTCCAAACATGTCAGAAACTCAGAGGGAAACATCTGTCAAACAAAGACAGAAATAATGACAGGACATTGCTGAATCTCTTGTTGACTGCTGAATTAACATAACCATAGACAGGACAAGTGTCTTCCTTAGCAGACACAGGAACCACACCGAGGGGGACATTCCTGACAGAAAGTCGGGGGTAGGGTCTGCACACAGGTCACTGAGGAGATCTCAGTCCAAACTGTTTCCAATCATTTCCCAAACGTTTGACATTTGTGGCTCTTCCAACATTTAAGATACTTTGCTGTCTCTATTCTGTGAATCCAGCTGTGAAATATCTTCACTTCAATGTCTTTTCCCCAACACTATCCCCATGTCCCTTTATGTCTTGGGATTTAGAAATCAGTCAATCTCTGCTTTAAACTTGGTCAATATCTTTCCATCTTTGAGAGTGGAGAAATCACCAGGAATGTGGGATTTGATCTCCAGGGTTAGGTTGGAGAAACAGGGCTCGTTCAGGCCCTATTGAACCAATATCTCCTCCTAGGACAGTCCGGCAATCTCACTATCAGCCAATTGACCCTCCGCTGCACCCCCCTCTCCACTTTCAGTGACTGGTGTACAAGCTCCCTTTGTACATCCACATTGCCCAACATATCACCATTTAAATTTGACTCTTTCCTTCAGTTTTTGTTTGACACTAACTTGGACAACTGTCCGAATTGTCTCAGTGTTGTGCTCACATAAAATGGCCACCATTAAGTAACTTAAAATGGCTGACTGCTGATCGTGGATTTGTTTAGACAGATTCCCAGAGAGAGAGATAGAGAGATGCAGAGACAGAGAAGATGGGGAGAATACAGAATACATTAATTCAAGATTCAGAATCTCCATCAAACACTGTTAGCAAAAGTACATCATGGGGTTAGATACAGATTACACATCCCTCTACACTGTCCCCATTCCCAGGGCAGCTACAGTACGATGATGTATACAGAGTAAAGCTCCCTCTACACTGTCCCCATCAAACACTCCCAGTACAGGTACAACACGGGGTTAGATACTGGGTAAAGTTTCCTCTACACTGTCTCCATGATCACTCCCAAGACATGGCAGAGGCAGTACAACGTGGAAATCACCATCCCTGTGTATAGTCTGAACAGCGCTGTCGGAATGTAATACATTTCAATCAGAGCTCACAGAATCATAGAATATACATTGCAGGAGTAGGCCATTTGGCCCATCGAGTCTGCACTGGCCCTCGGAGAGAGCACCCTACCCAAGCCCACGCCTCCAGCCTCTCCAAATAACCCCAGTAACACCACCTAACCTTTGGGTCACTAAGGGGCAATTTAGCACGGCCAACATCTCCTCTCATCCTTCTCGGCTCTAGTGAATACAGGCACAATCATAGAATCCCTACAATGCAGAGGGAGGCCATTCTGCCCATCGAATCTACACCAACCCTCTGACACAGCATTCTATGTAAACTCAGTCACCCGCCCTATCCCAATAACTCCTTAACCTAATCTAAACAATCTTTCTTGGACACTAAGGGGTAATTTAGCAGGACCATTCCACCTGGCCTGCACATCTTTGGACTGTGGAAGGAAACCGGAGCACCCGGAGGAAACCCACGCACACACGGGGAGAAACTGCCAACTCCACATAATCAGTCACACAAGGCCGGAATTTAACCCGGGTCACTGTGAGGCAGCAGTGCTAACCACTGTGCCACAGTCAAACCAATCTCTCCTTGTAGGACAGTCCGGCAACCTCCCTATCAGCCGATTGACCCTCCGCTGCACTCCCTCTCTGGCAACTATATCCTTTCTTAGTTAGGGCGACCGAAACTGTACGCAATACTCCAGGTATGCTCTCACCAAGGCCTTGTGTAACTGCAGTAAGACATCTCCACTTATGAACTCAAATCCCTCTTTCAATGAAGGCCAACATATCATTGGCCTTCTTAACTGCTTGCTGCACCCCCCTCTCCACTTTCAGTGACTGGTGTACAAGGACAACCAGCTCCCTTTCTATATCCACATTCCCCAACAAATCACTGTTTAAATCAGACACTTTCCATCAGTATTTTGTTATACCAATGTGTACAAATGTCAGAAATGACTGTGCTGTGCTCACCTAAAATGGCCACCATTAAGTAACTTAAAATGGCTGACTGCTGATCGTGGATTTTGTTTTGACAATATTCCCAGGCAGACAGAGAGAGAAGCAGAAACAGAGAGATGGAGAAACTAATAGAAGACATTTATTTGAGATTTTGAAATTCCGTCAAACACGACCAGCAAAGGTACATCATGGGGTTAGACACAGATTCCTCTACACTGTCCCTGGCAAACACTCCCAGGACAGGTACAGCACAGGGTTAGATACAGAGTAAAGCTCCCTGTATACTCTCCCCATCAAACACTCCCAGGACAGGTACAGCACGGGGTTAGATACAGAGTAAAGCTCCCTCTACACTGCCCCATCAACCACTCCCAGGAGAGGTACATAGGAACAGTAATGGGCCATTCAGCTGATCGAGCCTGCCTTAGCGACTAGACCACCTTAATCAATAACCTATTTTAATAATCCGATACAAAGCCCTGGATCAATTTATTTCCTGGCAGCATCAGTTGCTGTAAATGCTGCTCTACACTATGTCTGAAATATTATTGCATTAGAGAATGTCATTGTGAATATTATCTTGTAATATATAACCGTTCTCATCTCTATTTAAACACATTAGCTCCTTTCCCAGTGATCACTGCAGTTAACCCAGTCACTGTTTATACTATAAGCTCTTGTCCCAGTTAATACTACATTACACCATACTGCTGTGGACACTACAATTAACCCTTTTGGAGAGCTGACTACCATGTAGCCAGGGTAAGAGCCTGTGGGACTACCATGTATAATAAGCTTTATTGTCACAAGTAGGCTTACATTAACACTGCAATGAGGTTACTGTGAAAAGCCCCTAGTCGCCACATTCCGCCGCCTGTTCGGGTACACGGAGGGAGAATTCAGAATGCCCAAATTACCCAACAGCACGTCGTTCAGACTTGTGGGAGCAAACCGGAGCTCCCGGAGGAAACCCACGCAGACACAGGGAGAACGTGCCAGGAATCGAACCCGGGACCCTGGAGCTGCGAAGCCACAGTGCTACCCACTGTGCTATCGTGCCGCACAAAGAGTCACACAAACAACCCCCCCCCCACCCCAGACACACAAACACGTATACAGACAAACACAAACTCACACACAGACACAAACTCAGACAGGCTGGGTCAATACATCTTTCAAATACATCTTTCAGGGCAGCACGGTAGCATTGTGGATAGCACAATTGCTTCACAGCTCCAGGGTCCCAGGTTCGATTCCGGCTTGGGTCACTGTCTGTGCGGAGTCTGCACATCCTCCCCGTGTCTGCATGGGTTTCCTCTGGGTGCTCCGGTTTCGTCCCACAGTCCAAAGATGTGCGGGTTAGGTGGATTGGCCATGATAAATTGCCCTTAGTGTTCAAAATTGCCCTTGGTGTTGGGTGGGGTTACTGGGTTATGGGGATAGGGTGGAGGTGTTGACCTTGGGTAGGGTGCTCTTTCCAAGAGCCGGTGCAACTTAATGGGCCGAATGGCCTCCTTCTGCACGGTAACAGCCTCCCCGAACAGGCGCCGGAATGTGGCGACTAGGGGCTTTTCACAGTAACTTCATTTGAAGCCTACTTGTGACAATAAGTGATTTTCATTTCATTTTTTCATTTTCATTTTTCAAATTCGATGATGATCTATGAAATGGAGCGAGATCCATTCTCCACCTTTAACTTGGAGAGGTGTATCTGGCCTGTGTGTGACCCAAGTCACACGCTGACTCTGAACATCCTCACAACAGCTTGCGGACAGACTTTTCTAAAGCACTTTTCATAACCTTTGGGTATCACAAACTGCTACACAGGCAATGGAACCCTTTTGAAATCTAGTCAGTGGTTATTTAGGAAATGGACCAGCTAATTTCAGAGAGAGAGAGACACACAGAAACAGGATGAGATTGTGCTGTGCATGTTTCACAGCTGACACTGAGACACACACGAGACGTACAATATCAATTATTGTTCTGAAGCATGTGATTAAATCACCCCTTAAACTAAATTCCAGTGTTTCAGAGTGAAGCTTCTTCTATACTGTCCATCAAACACTCACAACCCAAATACTGTCTGGGCTTAAATACAGAGTCAAAATCCCTCTGTCCTGTCCAAGGAATTTTTCATTGCAGATAGTTATTTTTATTTTTTGGAAAAACAGAACTCAAATTGCACCGAATCCCAGGGTGGACTCATGTTTATTTCAGCCCTTCACATTTAAACATGAAGTTTAAGCTCCGATTACAGGTGTCTGCTTGTCTCTGTTTGTATATTCTCTGTTACTGTTGTTTTGTTACTTGACTGAAGTATTTGAATAATAGGCCTTGGTTAATCAATCCTTTTTCTCAGCACATGGAAGTTGTGAATCTTCAAGGCTGTCAGTCTGATGAAGATAACAAAAAACGACATGCTTTGATCATCAATCCATTCCCCAACCCTAAATAGACCTCACACATTTCCATAATGCAGGATTATCTCCATCAAAACTTCTAATCAGTTCCCAATACTCTTGTTAACACTTGCCTGTATAACCTAAATTCCACTGACAGATTCCAAAAGCTGCACAGAAAAATGACAGGTTATTTTAAACTTTGAAACAAAACTATTTGAACTTATGCTTCAATCCTATTATACAGAAATGTTGTCCTGTGGGCTGACAGTTTCTCAGTAAGACTGAAACATTGAGGTACGCCTTGCACTGCACTGGACAACATTTGTGGCACTTCCAAAATCTACGACACATTGCTGTCTGTATTGTGTGAATCCAGCTGTGAAATATCTGTCCAGTTTAAACTTCCACTGTTTCTGTCTTCTCATCATTTATAAAGATCACGGTTCTATTCTTTTTAAGTCTAAAATACATCATCTTACATTTCCCGACACAGAAACACGTCCACAGTTCAGTCAACTGCCAAAACGATAATATTTCCCTGCAATTTGATGTTTCCAGCTGTGCTGTTTACAACGCTGTCTAATGTTTGGTGTCATCGGCAAACTAGGATGTGTAGCATTCTATCAAATTGTCTTAAATGGCTAATATATATGTGTCTATGCACGCATGTGTGTGTGTGTGTGTATGTATCTGTTGCCGTGTATGTATCAGTCAGTGTGTGCACGCGCATGTGTGTGTGTATCTGTGAACTTGTGTCTGTGTACGCATTTAAGTCTCAAAGGAAAATATGAGCAGGTGTAGGCGATTTGGCCCATCGAGTCTGCTCCACCATTCAAACAGATCCTGGCACGCACAGACGCACGCACACTCACACACACATTCCTATTTTATTATACACAGTCGAGTTGTGTCTGGAACATGCTCAACGATTGAGCTTCCACAACCCTCTGGATCAGAGAATTCCAAAGATTCTCCACCCTCTGAATTAAGAAATTCCCCCTCATCTCAGTCTGCAATGGTCCACTCCTGATTCTGAGCATTCGCGTCAAGAGGGTGACAATACAAGACCGGGGATGTACTTCTGAGGCTGTATAAGGCTCTGGTCAGACCCCATTTGGAGTATTGTGAGCAGTTTTGGGCCCGGTATCTAAGGAAGGATGTGCTGGCCTTGGAAAGGGTCCAGAGGAGGTTCACAAGAATGATCCCTGGAATGAAGAACTTGTCGTATGAGGAATGGTTGAGGACACTGGGTCTGTACTCGTTGGAGTTAAGAAGGATGAGGGGGGATCTTATTGAAACTTACAGGATACTGCAAGGCCTGGATAGAGTGGACATGGAGAGGATGTTTCCACTAGTAGGAAAAACTAGAAGCAGAGGACACCATCTCAGAGTAAAGGGACGATCCTTTAAAACAGAGATGAGGAGGAATTTCTTCAGCCAGAGGATGGTGAATCTGTGGAACTCTTTGCCGCAGAAGGGTGTGGAGGCCAAATCACTGAGTATCTCAAAGACAGAGATAGATAGGTTCTTGATCAATAAGGGGATATGGGGTTATGGAGAGAAGACAGGAGAATGGGAATTAGAAAAATATTTCATAGAATTTACAGTGCAGAAGGAGGCCACCCGGCCCATCGAGTCTGCACCAGCTCCTGGAAAGAGCACCACACCCAAGGTCAACACCTCCACCCTATCCCCATAACCCAGTAACCCCACCCAACACTAAGGGCAATTTTGAACACTAAGGGCAATTTATCATGGTCAATCCACCTAACCTGCACATCTTTGGACTGTGGGAGGAAACCGGAGCACCCGGAGGAAACCCACGCACACACGGGAGGATGTGCAGACTCCGCACAGACAGTGACCCAAGCCGGAATCGAACCTGGGACCCTGGAGCTGTGAAGCATTTGTGCTATCCACAAGGCTACCGTGCTGCCCTAATTCTGGCATATCAGCCATGATTGAATGGCGGAGCAGACTCGATGGGCCGAGTGGCCTAATTCTGCTTCTATGTTTATGGTCTTATGGTTTGAGACTGTGCCCCCTCCCCCTGGTTCTAATCTCACCAGTCGGAGATCATCCAACCGACATCTATCTTGTGATGCCCCGTGTGAATTGTGTATGTTTCAAGATCACCTCTCATTTTTCGGCACTCTCGGGAACACAGGTACATTTTCCTCAATCTCTCCTCATCAGACAACTTCACCATCCCAGGGATTCGTCTGGTGAATCTCCGTTACACTCCTTCTACAGCAAGTATATCCTTCCTTAGATATGGAGAACAAAACTCTACACAATGGTCCAGGTGTGTTGTGACCAAGGCTCTGTACAATTGCAGCAAGTCATCTTAAACCCTGTACTAATAACCCCGAGCGATGAAAGTTAACGTACCATTGGCCTTCCTGATTGCTTAATGGACCCACACGCTAGCGTTTAGTGACCCATGAATAAGGAGTTAGATACAGAGTAAAGCTCCCTCTACACTGTCCCCATCAAACACTCCCAGGACAGGTACAGCACGGGGCGAGATACAGAGTAAAGCTCCCTCTACACTGTCCCCATCAAACACTCCCAGGACAGGTACAGCACGGGGTTAGATACAGAGTAAAGCTCCCTCTACACTGTCCCTATCAAACACTCCCAGGACAGGTACAGCGTGGGGTTACAAATGGAATAAATGTTCCTCTACAATTTCCACAACAGAAGCTGCCAGGATATTTACAGCAAGTAGAGGGAATGAGGCAATGTTTCCAAAGGAAGGGTTTTATTTTTAAAGAAGATAGGGAATTATCAACATAACAGAACTTACCCCAAATGATGATTATTCCAATATCCAAATCAAAAACGATGCAGAATTCATTCGCATCCCACTTTTCCGGATAATCTTAAATAGATAAACATAGAAATAATTAGCAATAACAGACCACAAGGAAGAGGAGCAGGCCTGAACCATTCAGCCCTTCCAGCTCGCTCCACCAGTCAATATGATCATGGAGCTTCTTCCATTTCAACACCGTGTTCCTGCCCTATCCCCGTGCCTCTTACTGACCCATCAATCGCAGTCTAGAGCCGGTTCAATGACGGAGTCTCCACATCCCTCTGGGATAGAGAATTCCCAGGATTCACCACCATCTGAGTGACAAAATTCCTCCTCATCTCAGTCCGGCATATCGTTGGTGAATACACAGATTAAATTATATCTGGGAATGAATTACAGACTGCAATCTAATGGAGGGCTTCGGGATAGATTATATACAGAATAAGAGATACCCAGGAGTGAGTTACAGATTGCAATCTAATCGAGGGGTTCAGGATAGTTTATATATAGAATAACAGATACCCAGGAGTGAGTTACAGACTGGAATCTAATCGAGGGGTTCAGGATAGTTTATATATAGAATAACAGATACCCGGGAGTGAGTTACAGACTGGAATCTAATCGAGGGGTTCAGGATGGTTTATATATAGAATAACAGATACCCAGGAGTGAGTTACAGACTGGAATCTAATCGAGGGGTTCAGGATAGTTTATATATAGAATAACAGATACCCGGGAGTGAGTTACAGACTGGAATCTAATCGAGGGGTTCAGGATGGTTTATATATAGAATAACAGATACCCAGGAGTGAGTTACAGACTGGAATCTAATCGAGGGGTTCAGGATAGTTTATATATAGAATAACAGATACCCGGGAGTGAGTTACAGACTGGAATCTAATCGAGGGGTTCAGGATGGTTTATATATAGAATAACAGATACCCGGGAGTGAGTTACAGACTGGAATCTAATGGAGGGCTTCGGGATAGATTATATACAGAGTAACAGATACCCAAGAGTGAGTTACAGACTGGAATCTAATCGAGGGATTCAGGATAGTTTATATATAGAATAACAGATACCCGGGAGTGAGTTACAGACTGGAATCTAATCGAGGGGTTCAGGATAGTTTATATATAGAATAACAGATACCCGGGAGTGAGTTACAGACTGGAATCTAATCGAGGGGTTCAGGATGGTTTATATATAGAATAACAGATACCCGGGAGTGAGTAACAGACTGGAATCTAATTGAGGGGTTCAGGATGGTTTATATATAGAATAACAGATACCCGGGAGTGAGTTACAGACTGGAATCTAATCGAGGGGTTCAGGATGGTTTATATATAGAATAACAGATACCCGGGAGTGAGTTACAGACTGGAATCTAATCGAGGTGTTCAGGATGGTTTATATATAGAATAACAGATACCCGGGAGTGAGTTACAGACTGGAATCTAATCGAGGGGTTCAGGATGGTTTATATATAGAATAACAGATACCCGGGAGTGAGTTACAGACTGGAATCTAATCGAGGGGTTAGATTTAACTCACTCATACACACTCACTCACACTCTTACAAATATACTCTTACGCACTCACTCACTCTTACACAATCACTCACTCACACACACTCACTCACACTTACACACCCTCATTCACTCTTACACACTCACCTGTACACAGAAACTCACTCGTACACAGGCACTCACTCATTCCTACACTCCCTCAGTCTCCCACTCACTCACACTCTTCCACACTCACTCACACTTAAACACTCACTCTTACACATTCGCTCACACACACTCACTCTTACATACTCTTACTCACCTTCACACTCACTCACATGCACTGTCACTCACACACTCATTCACTCACTCTGATACACTCACTCCCATACGCTAACACACACTCACTCTCAGATATTCACTCACTCACTTACACATTCAGTTACTCACACTTACATGCCCACTCACACACTAACTCGCTCACTCTTACACACTCACTCAGGCTCACTCACTGATTCAAACTCACTCTTCCACACACACTCACACTAACACATACTCACTATAATTCACACTCACACTTACACACTTCCACACTCAGTCACTCTTATACTCACTCTTACGCACACATTTTCACACATTCACTCTCACTCTTACACTCACCTACTCTCACTTTTGGACACACATACTCACTCGCACACTCGTACTCACTAAATCTCACTCTTACACTCACTCAATTACACACTGACTCTGTCACACACATCCTTACACACACTCACTAACTCATTCACTCACACTCATGCACTAACTCGAACACTCACTACCTCATGCTCACTCAATCACACACTCAATGGCACACACTCATTCATGCACACCGTCTCCCTCTTACAAACTCACTCTCTTACCCACTCACATACTCAACCACACACTAAATCACTTACTCTTCCACACACACTCTTACACTCACACAGACTTAATCACTCATTCACACTCTTACACAATCACTCACTAACACACTCTCACTCACTTACTAACTAACTGACCCTGACTCACACTCGCTCACTATTATACAGTTACTCACTCATACACACTCATTTACACACTGAAACTCACTTATTCCTACACACTCACTCATTATTAAACACTCACTCTCACACTTAAACATCACTCGCACACTCACTCACACTCCTGCACTCACTCTTACACATTCAATCACACACACACTCGCCCTCTTACACACTCACTCACGTGCACACTTATTCTTATACATTCACTCACACACACTCCTACACTCGCACTCACACTCCCTCACACACTCACACACTCACTCACTCTTACAAAATCACTCACACCCACTCTTGCACACACACTTGCACACTCACTCACCTACTCACTCATTCTTACACACTAACTCGCTCACACACTCAAACTCACTTACACAGTCACTCACATTGACATACTCACACACTGACTCGCTCACTCTTAGACACACTCACCCTTACACACACTCGCCGTTTACAGATACACTGCAGTGCGATACAATGTGCAATCTTATCGAGGGGTTAGATTTAACTCATTCTTACACACTCAATGCAGAATTCACGAAATAACGATAGTGTGGTCACTTTTAAAATGAATCCATTGACTGTAAAGTAATCTCGATTGCCCAGAATTAAAGTCCCTTAACTTGAAGCGGGTTTAATTCTGGAATGAAGCCTGTGTTTTAGGCCAAGACATAAATATGGAGGGTGAAATTAAATTCGCAGGAGGTCATTTGAATTCAGTTTGAATTCACTCACTCTCACTCACACACAGACTGACTCACTCATTCACACTCACTTACACACAATTACTCACTCACTCTTACACACTCTCTCACTCACACTCACTCACTCTTACACACTCTCTCACTCACACATACTCAGACACTCACATCCTCACTCATACACTCACACGCTCACTCACTCTTACACATTCACACACACTCACTCTTACACATTCACACACACTCACTCTTACACACTAACTTACACACAATTACTCACTCACTCTTACACACTCTCTCACTCACACTCACTCACTCTTACACACTCTCTCACTCACACTCACTCACACATACTCAGACACTCACTTCCTCACTCACACACTCACACGCTCACTCACTCTTACACATTCACACGCTAACTCACTCTTACATGCTCAATCACTCTCTCTCAGACAGACACAATCATTCACACTCATTTACACACAATTACTCACTCACTCACGCTTACACACTCCTCTTACACTCACACTTACACAAACACTCACTCATTCTTACACACTGACTCACACACATGATCTGACACACTCACACTTACATACTCACACCCTCACTCACACTCACTATTACTCACACATTCTTACATACGCACACACTCTTACACACACACTCACTCACTTTTACACATTAACTCACTCACTGTTGCACACTCACCCACACTTGCAATCACTCACACTCACATACACACTCCCACACTCACTCCCACAGACTCACACTCATTCACATTCACTCACACGCTCAGTCTTACACACTCAGTCACTCTTATACAAACACACTGTTCACACACTCACTCGTACTCACTCACTCTCACTCTTACACTCACACACACTCGTTCTCACTCTTACACTTACTCTATGACACACTCATTCACTGCTTTACACATTCACTCACAGAGTGAGGGAGGTGCACAGAGCGAGGGAGGCGTGCAGAGCGAGGGACGCAGCGAGAGAGCCAGAGAGCGAGGGACACATCGAGAGCGAGGGACACGGAGATCGAGGGACACGGCGAGAGCGAGGGACAGGGCGAGAGCGAGGGACACACAAAGCGAGGGACAGGGCGAGAGCGAGGGACAGGGCGAGAGCGAGGGACACACAGAGCGAGGGACAGGGCGAGAGCGAGGGACAGGGCGAGAGCGAGGGACAGGGCGAGAGCGAGGGACAGGGCGAGAGCGAGGGACAGGGCGAGAGCGAGGGACAGGGCGAGAGCGAGGGACAGGGCGAGAGCGAGGGACAGGGCGAGAGCGAGGGACAGGGCGAGAGCGAGGGACAGGGCGAGAGCGAGGGACAGGGCGAGAGCGAGGGACAGGGCGAGAGCGAGGGACAGGGCGAGAGCGAGGGACAGGGCGAGAGCGAGGGACAGGGCGAGAGCGAGGGACAGGGCGAGAGCGAGGGACAGGGCGAGAGCGAGGGACAGGGCGAGAGCGAGGGACAGGGCGAGAGCGAGGGACAGGGCGAGAGCGAGGGACAGGGCGAGAGCGAGGGACAGGGCGAGAGCGAGGGACACACAGAGCGAGGGACACACAGAGCGAGGGACACACAGAGCGAGGGACACACAGAGCGAGGGACACACAGAGCGAGGGACACACAGAGCGAGGGACACACAGAGCGAGGGAAACACAGAGCGAGGGACACACAGAGAGAGGGACACACAGAGCGAGGGAGACAGCGAGAGCGAGGGACACAGCGAGAGCGAGGGTCACAGCGAGAGCGAGGGACACAGCGAGAGCGAGGGACACAGCGAGAGCGAGGGACACAGCGAGAGCGAGGGACACAGCGAGAGCAAGGGACACAGCGAGAGCGAGGGACACAGCGGGAGCGAGGGACACAGCGGGAGCGAGGGACACAGAGGGAGCGAGGGACACAGAGGGAGCGAGGGACACAGAGGGAGCGAGGGACACAGAGGGAGCGAGGGACACAGAGGGAGCGAGGGACACAGAGGGAGCGAGGGACACAGAGGGAGCGAGGGACACAGAGGGAGCGAGGGACACAGAGGGAGCGAGGGACACAGAGGGAGCGAGGGACACAGAGAGCGAGGGACACAGAGAGCGAGGGACACAGAGAGCGACACAGAGAGAGCGACACAGAGAGAGCGACACTGAGAGAGCGACACAGAGAGAGCGACACAGAGAGAGGGACACAGAGAGAGGGACACAGAGCGAGGGACACAGAGCGAGGGACACAGAGCGAGGGACACAGAGCGAGGGACACAGAGAGAGAGGGACACAGAGAGAGAGGGACACAGAGAGAGAGGGACACAGAGAGCGAGGGACACAGAGAGCGAGGGACACAGAGAGCGAAGGACACAGAGAGCGAGGGACACAGAGAGCGAGGGACACAGAGAGCGAGGGGCACAGAGAGCGAGGGACACAGAGAGCGAGGGACACAGAGAGCGAGGGACACAGAGAGCGACACAGAGAGAGCGACACAGAGAGAGCGACACAGAGAGAAGGACACAGAGAGTGAGGGGCACAGAGAGCGAGGGACACAGAGAGCGAGGGACACAGAGAGCGAGGGACACAGAGAGCGACACAGAGAGAGCGACACAGAGAGAGCGACACAGAGAGAGGGACGCACAGAGAGCGAGGGACACAGCGATAGCGAGGGACACAGCGAGAGCGAGGGACACAGCGAGAGCGAGGGACAGAGCGGGAGCGAGGGACACAGCGGGAGCGAGGGACACAGTGGGAGCGAGGGACACAGAGCGCGAGGGACAGTGAGAGCGAGGGACGCACACAGAGCGAGGGACACAGCGAGAGCGAGGGACACAGCGAGAGCGAGGGACACAGCGAGAGCGAGGGACACAGCGAGAGCGAGGGACACAGCGAGAGCGAGGGACACAGAGCGCAAGGGACAGAGAGAGCGAGGGACTCACAGAGAGCGAGGGACGCAAAGGGAGCGAGGTACACACAGAGAGCGAGGGACGCACAGAGAGCGAGGGACACAGCGAGAGAGCGAGGGACACAGCGAGAGAGAGAGAGGGACACAGCGAGAGAGAGAGAGGGACACAGCGAGAGAGAGAGGGTCACAGCGCGAGAGAGAGGGACACAGCGAGAGAGAGAGGGTCACAGCGAGAGAGAGAGGGACACAGCGAGAGAGAGGGACACCGAGAGAGAGAGGGACACAGCGAGAGAGAGAGGGACACAGCGAGAGAGGGGCGCAGCGAGAGAGAGTGGGACGCAGCGAAAGATAGAGGGACGCAGCGAAAGAGCCAGAGAGCGAGGGACACATCGAGAGCGAGGGACACATCGAGAGCGAGGGACATGGAGATCGAGGGACACGGCGAGAGCGAGGGACACGGCGAGAGCGAGGGACACAGCGAGAGCGAGGGACACAGCGAGAGCGAGGAACACAGCGAGAGCAAGCAACACAGCGAGAGCGAGGAACACAGAGAGCGAGGGACACAGAGAGCGAGGGACACAGAGAGCGAGGGACACAGAGAGTGAGGGACACAGAGAGCGAGGGACACAGAGAGCGGGGGACACAGAGAGCGAGGGACACAGAGCGAGGGACACAGAGCGAGGGACACAGCGAGAGCGAGGGACACATCGAGAGCGAGGGACACATCGAGTGCGAGGGACACGGAGATCGAGGGACACGGCGAGAGCGAGGGACACAGCGAGAGCGAGGAACACAGCGAGAGCGAGGGACACAGAGAGCGAGCGACACAGAGAGCGAGGGACACAGAGAGCGAGGGACACAGCGAGAGCGAGGGACACAGCGAGAGCGAGGGACACAGCGAGAGCGAGGGACACAGCGAGAGCGAGGGACACAGCGAGAGCGAGGGACACAGAGCGCAAGGGACAGAGAGAGCGAGGGACTCACAGAGAGCGAGGGACGCAAAGGGAGCGAGGTACGCACAGAGAGCGAGGTACGCACAGAGAGCGAGGGACACAGCGAGAGAGCGAGGGACACAGCGAGAGAGAGAGAGGGACACAGCGAGAGAGAGAGGGTCACAGCGCGAGAGAGAGGGACACAGCGAGAGAGAGAGGGTCACAGCGAGAGAGAGAGGGACACAGCGAGAGAGAGGGACACCGAGAGAGAGAGGGACGCAGCGAGAGAGAGAGGGACACAGCGAGAGAGGGGCGCAGCGAGAGAGAGGGACACAGCGAGAGAGAGAGGGACACACCGAGAGAGAGAGGGACACAGCGAGAGAGAGGGACACAGCGAGAGAGGGGCGCAGCGAGAGAGAGTGGGACGCAGCGAAAGATAGAGGGACGCAGCGAAAGAGCCAGAGAGCGAGGGACACATCGAGAGCGAGGGACACATCGAGAGCGAGGGACACATCGAGAGCGAGGGACACGGCGAGAGCGAGGGACACATCGAGAGCGAGGGACACGGAGATCGAGGGACACGGCGAGAGCGAGGGACACAGCGAGAGCGAGGGACACAGCGAGAGCGAGGAACACAGCGAGAGCAAGGAACACAGCGAGAGCGAGGGACACAGAGAGCGAGGGACACAGAGAGCGAGGGACACAGAGAGCGAGGGACACAGAGAGCGAGGGACACAGAGAGCGAGGGACACAGAGAGCGAGGGACACAGAGAGCGAGGGACACAGAGAGCGGGGGACACAGAGAGCGAGGGACACAGAGAGCGAGGGACACAGAGAGCGAGGGACACAGAGAGCGAGGGACACAGAGCGAGGGACACAGAGCGAGGGACACAGAGCGAGGGACACAGCGAGAGCGAGGGACACATCGAGAGCGAGGGACACATCGAGTGCGAGGGACACGGAGATCGAGGGACACGGCGAGAGCGAGGGACACAGCGAGAGCGAGGAACACAGCGAGAGCGAGGGACACAGAGAGCGAGCGACACAGAGAGCGAGGGACACAGAGAGCGAGAGACACAGAGAGCGAGGGACACAGACAGCGAGGGACACAGAGATCGAGGGACACAGAGAGTGAGAGACACAGAGAGCGAGGGACACAGTGAGAGCGAGGAACACAGCGAGAGCGAGGGACACAGAGAGCGCGAGGGACACAGAGAGCGAGGGACACAGCGAGAGCGAGGGACACAGCGAGAGCGAGGGACACAGCGAGAGCGAGGGACACAGCGAGAGCGAGGGACACAGAGAGCGAGGGACACAGAGAGCGAGGGACACAGCGAGAGCGAGGGACACAGAGAGAGCCAGGGACACAGAGAGAGCGAGGGACAAAGAGCGCAAGGGACAGAGAGAGCGAGGGACTCACAGAGAGCGAGGGACGCAAAGGGAGCGAGGTACGCACAGAGAGCGAGGGACGCACAGAGAGCGAGGGACACAGCGAGAGAGCGAGGGACACAGCGAGAGAGAGAGAGGGACACAGCGAGAGAGAGAGGGTCACAGCGCGAGAGAGAGGGACACAGCGAGAGAGAGAGGGTCACAGCGAGAGAGAGAGGGACACAGCGAGAGAGAGGGACACCGAGAGAGAGAGGGACGCAGCGAGAGAGAGAGGGACACAGCGAGAGAGGGGCGCAGCGAGAGAGAGTGGGACGCAGCGAAAGATAGAGGGACGCAGCGAAAGAGCCAGAGAGCGAGGGACACATCGAGAGCGAGGGACACATCGAGAGCGAGGGACACATCGAGAGCGAGGGACACGGAGATCGAGGGACACGGCGAGAGCGAGGGACACAGCGAGAGCGAGGGACACAGCGAGAGCGAGGAACACAGCGAGAGCAAGCAACACAGCGAGAGCGAGGGACACAGAGAGCGAGGGACACAGAGAGCGAGGGACACAGAGAGCGAGGGACACAGAGAGCGAGGGACACAGAGAGCGAGGGACACAGAGAGCGAGGGACACAGAGAGCGAGGGACACAGAGAGCGGGGGACACAGAGAGCGAGGGACACAGAGAGCGAGGGACACAGAGCGAGGGACACAGCGAGAGCGAGGGACACATCGAGAGCGAGGGACACATCGAGTGCGAGGGACACGGAGATCGAGGGACACGGCGAGAGCGAGGGACACAGCGAGAGCGAGGAACACAGCGAGAGCGAGCGACACAGAGAGCGAGCGACACAGAGAGCGAGGGACACAGAGAGCGAGGGACACAGAGAGCGAGGGACACAGAGAGCGAGGGACACAGAGAGCGAGGGACACAGAGAGCGAGGGACACAGAGCGAGGGACACAGAGAGCGAGGGACACAGAGAGCGAGGGACACAGAGAGCGAGGGACACAGAGAGCGAGGGACACAGAGAGCGAGGGACACAGAGAGCGAGGGACACAGAGCGAGGGACACAGAGCGAGGGACACAGAGCGAGGGACACAGAGCGAGGGACACAGAGCGAGGGACACAGCGAGAGCGAGGGACACAGCGAGAGCGAGGGACACAGAGATCGAGGGACACAGAGATCGAGGGACACAGAGAGTGAGAGACACAGAGAGCGAGGGACACAGGGAGAGCGAGGAACACAGCGAGAGCGAGGGACACAGAGAGCGCGAGGGACACAGAGAGCGAGGGACAGCGAGAGCGAGGGACACAGCGAGAGCGAGGGACACAGCGAGAGCGAGGGACACAGCGAGAGCGAGGGACACAGAGAGCGAGGGACACAGAGAGCGAGGGACACAGCGAGAGCGAGGGACACAGAGAGAGCCAGGGACACAGAGAGAGCGAGGGTCAAAGAGAGAGAGGGACAGAGAGAGCGAGGGACACACAGCTAGGGACACACCGAACGATGGACACACAGAGCGAGGGACACACAGAGCGAGGGACACACAGAGCGAGGGACACACAGAGCGAGGGACACACAGAGCGAGGGACACACAGAGCGAGGGACACAGAGCGAAGGACACAGCGAGAGCGAGGGACACAGCGAGAGAGAATGGGACACAGCGAGAGAGAGGGGAACACAGCGAGAGGGGGACACAGCGAGAGAGAGAGCGGGACACAGCGAGAGAGAGAGAGCGGGACACAGCGAGAGAGAGGGGGACACAGCGAGAGAGAGCGGGACACCACGAGTGAGAGGGGGACACAGCGAGAGAGAGGGGGACACAGCGAGAGAGAGGGGGACACAGCGAGAGAGAGGGGGACACAGCGAGAGCGAGGGACACAGCGAGAGCGAGGGACACAGCGAGAGCGAGGGACACAGCGAGAGCGAGGGACACAGAGCGCGAGGGACAGAGAGAGTGAGGGACGCACAGAGAGCGAGGGACACAGCGAGAGCGAGGGACACAGCGAGAGCGAGGGACACAGCGAGAGCGAGGGACACAGCGAGAGCGAGGGACACAGCGAGAGCGAGGGACACAGAGCGCAAGGGACAGAGAGAGCGAGGGACTCACAGAAAGCGAGGGACGCAAAGGGAGCGAGGTACGCACAGAGAGCGAGGGACGCACAGAGAGCGAGGGACACAGCGAGAGAGAGAGAGGGACACAGCGAGAGAGAGAGGGTCACAGCGCGAGAGAGAGGGACACAGCGAGAGAGAGAGGGCCACAGCGAGAGAGAGAGGGACACAGCGAGAGAGAGGGACACCGAGAGAGAGAGGGACGCAGCGAGAGAGAGAGGGACACAGCGAGAGAGGGGCGCAGCGAGAGAGAGTGGGACGCAGCGAAAGATAGAGGGACGCAGCGAAAGAGCCAGAGAGCGAGGGACACATCGAGAGCGAGGGACACATCGAGAGCGAGGGACACATCGAGAGCGAGGGACACAGCGAGAGCGAGGGACACAGCGAGAGCGAGGAACACAGCGAGAGCAAGCAACACAGCGAGAGCGAGGGACACAGAGAGCGAGGGACACAGAGAGCGAGGGACACAGAGAGCGAGGGACACAGAGAGCGAGGGACACAGAGAGCGAGGGACACAGAGAGCGAGGGACACAGAGAGCGGGGGACACAGAGAGCGGGGGACACAGAGAGCGGGGGACACAGAGAGCGAGGGACACAGAGCGAGGGACACAGAGCGAGGGACACAGCGAGAGCGAGGGACACATCGAGAGCGAGGGACACATCGAGTGCGAGGGACACGGAGATCGAGGGACACGGCGAGAGCGAGGGACACAGCGAGAGCGAGGAACACAGAGAGCGAGCGACACAGAGAGCGAGGGACACAGAGAGCGAGGGACACAGAGAGCGAGGGACACAGAGAGCGAGGGACACAGAGAGCGAGGGACACAGAGAGCGAGGGACACAGAGAGCGAGGGACACAGAGCGCGAGGGACACAGAGAGCGAGGGACAGCGAGAGCGAGGGACACAGCGAGAGCGAGGGACACAGCGAGAGCGAGGGACACAGCGAGAGCGAGGGACACAGCGAGAGCGAGGGACACAGCGAGAGCGAGGGACACAGAGAGCGAGGGACACAGAGAGCGAGGGACACAGCGAGAGCGAGGGACACAGAGAGAGCCAGGGACACAGAGAGAGCGAGGGACAAAGAGAGAGAGGGACAGAGAGAGCGAGGGACACAGCGAGAGCGAGGGACACACAGCGAGGGACACACAGAACGAGGGACACACAGAGCGAGGGACACACAGAGCGAGGGACACACAGAGCGAGGGACACACAGAGCGAGGGACACACAGAGCGAGGGACACACAGAGCGAGGGACACACAGAGCGAGGGACACACAGAGCGAGGGACACAGAGCGAAGGACACAGCGAGAGCGAGGGACACAGCGAGAGAGAATGGGACACAGCGAGAGAGAGGGGAACACAGCGAGAGAGAGGGGGACACAGCGAGAGACAGAGCGGGACACAGCGAGAGAGAGAGAGCGGGACACAGCGAGAGAGAGGGGGACACAGCGAGAGAGAGCGGGACACCGCGAGTGAGAGGGGGACACAGCGAGAGAGAGGGGGACACAGCGAGATATAGGGGACACAGCGAGAGAGAGGGGGACACAGCGAGAGAGAGGGGGACACAGCGAGAGAGGGGGACACAGCGAGATAGAGGGGGACACAGCGAGAGAGAGGGGGACACAGCGAGAGAGAGGGGGACACAGCGAGAGAGAGGGGGACACAGCGCGAGAGAGAGGGACACAGCTCGAGAGTGAGGGACACAGCTCGAGAGTGACACAGCGCTAGAGAGAGGGACACAGCGCTAGAGAGAGGGACACAGCGCGAAGAGAGGGACACAGCGCGAAGAGAGGGACACAGCGCGAAGAGAGGGACACAGCGCGAGAGAGAGGGACACAGCGCGAGAGAGAGGGACACAGCGCAAGAGAGAGGGACACAGCGCAAGAGAGAGGGACACAGCGCTAGAGAGAGGGACACAGCGCTAGAGAGAGGGACACAGCGAGAGCGAGGGACACACAGCTAGGGACACACCGAACGAGGGACACACAGAGCGAGGGACACACAGAGCGAGGGACACACAGAGCGAGGGACACACAGAGCGAGGGACACACAGAGCGAGGGACACACAGAGCGAGGGACACACAGAGCGAGGGACACACAGAGCGAGGGACACAGAGCGAAGGACACAGCGAGAGCGAGGGACACAGCGAGAGAGAATGGGACACAGCGAGAGAGAGGGGAACACAGCGAGAGAGAGGGGGACACAGCGAGAGAGAGAGCGGGACACAGCGAGAGAGAGAGAGCGGGACACAGCGAGAGAGAGGGGGACACAGCGAGAGAGAGCGGGACACCACGAGTGAGAGGGGGACACAGCGAGAGAGAGGGGGACACAGCGAGAGAGAGGGGGACACAGCGAGAGAGAGGGGGACACAGCGAGAGCGAGGGACACAGCGAGAGCGAGGGACACAGCGAGAGCGAGGGACACAGCGAGAGCGAGGGACACAGCGAGAGCGAGGGACACAGAGCGCGAGGGACAGAGAGAGTGAGGGACGCACAGAGAGCGAGGGACACAGCGAGAGCGAGGGACACAGCGAGAGCGAGGGACACAGAGCGCAAGGGACAGAGAGAGCGAGGGACTCACAGAGAGCGAGGGACGCAAAGGGAGCGAGGTACGCACAGAGAGCGAGGAACGCACAGAGAGCGAGGGACACAGCGAGAGAGAGAGAGGGACACAGCGAGAGAGAGAGGGTCACAGCGCGAGAGAGAGGGACACAGCGAGAGAGAGAGGGCCACAGCGAGAGAGAGAGGGACACAGCGAGAGAGAGGGACACCGAGAGAGAGAGGGACGCAGCGAGAGAGAGAGGGACACAGCGAGAGAGGGGCGCAGCGAGAGAGAGTGGGACGCAGCGAAAGATAGAGGGACGCAGCGAAAGAGCCAGAGAGCGAGGGACACATCGAGAGCGAGGGACACATCGAGAGCGAGGGACACAGCGAGAGCGAGGGACACAGCGAGAGCGAGGAACACAGCGAGAGCAAGCAACACAGCGAGAGCGAGGGACACAGAGAGCGAGGGACACAGAGAGCGAGGGACACAGAGAGCGAGGGACACAGAGAGCGAGGGACACAGAGAGCGAGGGACACAGAGAGCGAGGGACACAGAGAGCGGGGGACACAGAGAGCGGGGGACACAGAGAGCGGGGGACACAGAGAGCGAGGGACACAGAGCGAGGGACACAGAGCGAGGGACACAGCGAGAGCGAGGGACACATCGAGAGCGAGGGACACATCGAGTGCGAGGGACACGGAGATCGAGGGACACGGCGAGAGCGAGGGACACAGCGAGAGCGAGGAACACAGAGAGCGAGCGACACAGAGAGCGAGGGACACAGAGAGCGAGGGACACAGAGAGCGAGGGACACAGAGAGCGAGGGACACAGAGAGCGAGGGACACAGAGAGCGAGGGACACAGAGAGCGAGGGACACAGAGCGCGAGGGACACAGAGAGCGAGGGACAGCGAGAGCGAGGGACACAGCGAGAGCGAGGGACACAGCGAGAGCGAGGGACACAGCGAGAGCGAGGGACACAGCGAGAGCGAGGGACACAGCGAGAGCGAGGGACACAGCGAGAGCGAGGGACACAGAGAGCGAGGGACACAGAGAGCGAGGGACACAGCGAGAGCGAGGGACACAGAGAGAGCCAGGGACACAGAGAGAGCGAGGGACAAAGAGAGAGAGGGACAGAGAGAGCGAGGGACACAGCGAGAGCGAGGGACACACAGCGAGGGACACACAGAACGAGGGACACACAGAGCGAGGGACACACAGAGCGAGGGACACACAGAGCGAGGGACACACAGAGCGAGGGACACACAGAGCGAGGGACACACAGAGCGAGGGACACACAGAGCGAGGGACACAGAGCGAAGGACACAGCGAGAGCGAGGGACACAGCGAGAGAGAATGGGACACAGCGAGAGAGAGGGGAACACAGCGAGAGAGAGGGGGACACAGCGAGAGAGAGGGGGACACAGCGAGAGACAGAGCGGGACACAGCGAGAGAGAGAGAGCGGGACACAGCGAGAGAGAGGGGGACACAGCGAGAGAGAGCGGGACACCGCGAGTGAGAGGGGGACACAGCGAGAGAGAGGGGGACACAGCGAGATATAGGGGACACAGCGAGAGAGAGGGGGACACAGCGAGAGAGAGGGGGACACAGCGAGAGAGGGGGACACAGCGAGATAGAGGGGGACACAGCGAGAGAGAGGGGGACACAGCGAGAGAGAGGGGGACACAGCGAGAGAGAGGGGGACACAGCGCGAGAGAGAGGGACACAGCTCGAGAGTGAGGGACACAGCTCGAGAGTGACACAGCGCTAGAGAGAGGGACACAGCGCTAGAGAGAGGGACACAGCGCGAAGAGAGGGACACAGCGCGAAGAGAGGGACACAGCGCGAAGAGAGGGACACAGCGCGAGAGAGAGGGACACAGCGCGAGAGAGAGGGACACAGCGCAAGAGAGAGGGACACAGCGCAAGAGAGAGGGACACAGCGCTAGAGAGAGGGACACAGCGCTAGAGAGAGGGACACAGCGAGAGCGAGGGACACACAGCTAGGGACACACCGAACGAGGGACACACAGAGCGAGGGACACACAGAGCGAGGGACACACAGAGCGAGGGACACACAGAGCGAGGGACACACAGAGCGAGGGACACACAGAGCGAGGGACACACAGAGCGAGGGACACACAGAGCGAGGGACACACAGAGCGAGGGACACACAGAGCGAGGGACACAGAGCGAAGGACACAGCGAGAGCGAGGGACACAGCGAGAGAGAATGGGACACAGCGAGAGAGAGGGGAACACAGCGAGAGAGAGGGGGACACAGCGAGAGAGAGAGCGGGACACAGCGAGAGAGAGAGAGCGGGACACAGCGAGAGAGAGGGGGACACAGCGAGAGAGAGCGGGACACCACGAGTGAGAGGGGGACACAGCGAGAGAGAGGGGGACACAGCGAGAGAGAGGGGGACACAGCGAGAGAGAGGGGGACACAGCGAGAGCGAGGGACACAGCGAGAGCGAGGGACACAGCGAGAGCGAGGGACACAGCGAGAGCGAGGGACACAGCGAGAGCGAGGGACACAGCGAGAGCGAGGGACACAGAGCGCGAGGGACAGAGAGAGTGAGGGACGCACAGAGAGCGAGGGACACAGCGAGAGCGAGGGACACAGCGAGAGCGAGGGACACAGAGCGCAAGGGACAGAGAGAGCGAGGGACTCACAGAGAGCGAGGGACGCAAAGGGAGCGAGGTACGCACAGAGAGCGAGGGACGCACAGAGAGCGAGGGACACAGCGAGAGAGAGAGAGGGACACAGCGAGAGAGAGAGGGTCACAGCGCGAGAGAGAGGGACACAGCGAGAGAGAGAGGGCCACAGCGAGAGAGAGAGGGACACAGCGAGAGAGAGGGACACCGAGAGAGAGGGACGCAGCGAGAGAGAGAGGGACACAGCGAGAGAGGGGCGCAGCGAGAGAGAGTGGGACGCAGCGAAAGATAGAGGGACGCAGCGAAAGAGCCAGAGAGCGAGGGACACATCGAGAGCGAGGGACACATCGAGAGCGAGGGACACAGCGAGAGCGAGGGACACAGCGAGAGCGAGGAACACAGCGAGAGCAAGCAACACAGCGAGAGCGAGGGACACAGAGAGCGAGGGACACAGAGAGCGAGGGACACAGAGAGCGAGGGACACAGAGAGCGAGGGACACAGAGAGCGGGGGACACAGAGAGCGGGGGACACAGAGAGCGGGGGACACAGAGAGCGAGGGACACAGAGCGAGGGACACAGAGCGAGGGACACAGCGAGAGCGAGGGACACATCGAGAGCGAGGGACACATCGAGTGCGAGGGACACGGAGATCGAGGGACACGGCGAGAGCGAGGGACACGGCGAGAGCGAGGAACACAGAGAGCGAGCGACACAGAGAGCGAGGGACACAGAGAGCGAGGGACACAGAGAGCGAGGGACACAGAGAGCGAGGGACACAGAGAGCGAGGGACACAGAGAGCGAGGGACACAGAGAGCGAGGGACACAGAGAGCGAGGGACACAGAGCGAAGGACACAGAGCGAGGGACACAGCGAGAGCGAGGGACACAGCGAGAGCGAGGGACACAGCGAGAGCGAGGGACACAGCGAGAGCGAGGGACACAGAGATCGAGGGACACAGAGATCGAGGGACACAGAGAGTGAGAGACACAGAGAGCGAGGGACACAGTGAGAGCGAGGAACACAGCGAGTGCGAGGGACACAGAGAGCGCGAGGGACACAGAGAGAGCGAGGGACAGCGAGAGCGAGGGACACAGCGAGAGCGAGGGACACAGCGAGAGCGAGGGACACAGAGAGCGAGGGACACAGAGAGCGAGGGACACAGCGAGAGCGAGGGACACAGAGAGAGCCAGGGACACAGAGAGAGCGAGGGACAAAGAGAGAGAGGGACAGAGAGAGCGAGGGACACAGCGAGAGCGAGGGACACACAGCGAGGGACACACAGAACGAGGGACACAGAGAGCGAGGGACACAGAGAGCGAGGGACACAGAGAGCGACACAGAGAGAGCGACACAGAGAGAGCGACACTGAGAGAGCGACACAGAGAGAGCGACACAGAGAGAGGGACACAGAGAGAGGGACACAGAGCGAGGGACACAGAGCGAGGGACACAGAGCGAGGGACACAGAGCGAGGGACACAGAGAGAGAGGGACACAGAGAGAGAGGGACACAGAGAGAGAGGGACACAGAGAGCGAGGGACACAGAGAGCGAGGGACACAGAGAGCGAAGGACACAGAGAGCGAGGGACACAGAGAGCGAGGGGCACAGAGAGCGAGGGGCACAGAGAGCGAGGGACACAGAGAGCGAGGGACACAGAGAGCGAGGGACACAGAGAGCGAGGGACACAGAGAGCGACACAGAGAGAGCGACACAGAGAGAGCGACACAGAGAGAGGGACACAGAGAGTGAGGGGCACAGAGAGCGAGGGACACAGAGAGCGAGGGACACAGAGAGCGAGGGACACAGAGAGCGAGGGACACAGAGAGCGACACAGAGAGAGCGACACAGAGAGAGCGACACAGAGAGAGCGACACAGAGAGAGCGACACAGAGAGAGGGACGCACAGAGAGCGAGGGACACAGCGAGAGCGAGGGACACAGCGAGAGCGAGGGACACAGCGAGAGCGAGGGACAGAGCGGGAGCGAGGGACACAGCGGGAGCGAGGGACACAGTGGGAGCGAGGGACACAGAGCGCGAGGGACAGTGAGAGCGAGGGACGCACACAGAGCGAGGGACACAGCGAGAGCGAGGGACACAGCGAGAGCAAGGGACACAGCGAGAGCGAGGGACACAGCGAGAGCGAGGGACACAGCGAGAGCGAGGGACACAGCGAGAGCGAGGGACACAGCGAGAGCGAGGGACACAGCGAGAGCGAGGGACACAGAGCGCAAGGGACAGAGAGAGCGAGGGACTCACAGAGAGCGAGGGACGCAAAGGGAGCGAGGTACACACAGAGAGCGAGGGACGCACAGAGAGCGAGGGACACAGCGAGAGAGCGAGGGACACAGCGAGAGAGAGAGAGGGACACAGCGAGAGAGACAGAGGGACACAGCGAGAGAGAGAGGGTCACAGCGCGAGAGAGAGGGACACAGCGAGAGAGAGAGGGTCACAGCGAGAGTGAGAGGGACACAGCGAGAGAGAGGGACACCGAGAGAGAGAGGGACACAGCGAGAGAGAGAGGGACACAGCGAGAGAGAGAGGGACACAGCGAGAGAGAGAGGGACACAGCGAGAGAGAGAGGGACACAGCGAGAGAGAGAGGGACACAGCGAGAGAGGGACACAGCGAGAGAGAGAGGGACACAGCGAGAGAGGGGCGCAGCGAGAGAGAGTGGGACGCAGCGAAAGATAGAGGGACGCAGCGAAAGAGCCAGAGAGCGAGGGACACATCGAGAGCGAGGGACACATCGAGAGCGAGGGACATGGAGATCGAGGGACACGGCGAGAGCGAGGGACACGGCGAGAGCGAGGGACACAGCGAGAGCGAGGGACACAGCGAGAGCGAGGAACACAGCGAGAGCAAGCAACACAGCGAGAGCGAGGAACACAGAGAGCGAGGGACACAGAGAGCGAGGGACACAGAGAGCGAGGGACACAGAGAGCGAGGGACACAGAGAGCGAGGGACACAGAGAGCGAGGGACACAGAGAGCGGGGGACACAGAGAGCGAGGGACACAGAGCGAGGGACACAGAGCGAGGGACACAGCGAGAGCGAGGGACACATCGAGAGCGAGGGACACATCGAGTGCGAGGGACACGGAGATCGAGGGACACGGCGAGAGCGAGGGACACAGCGAGAGCGAGGAACACAGCGAGAGCGAGGGACACAGAGAGCGAGCGACACAGAGAGCGAGGGACACAGAGAGCGAGGGACACAGCGAGAGCGAGGGACACAGCGAGAGCGAGGGACACAGCGAGAGCGAGGGACACAGAGCGCAAGGGACAGAGAGAGCGAGGGACTCACAGAGAGCGAGGGACGCAAAGGGAGCGAGGTACGCACAGAGAGCGAGGGACGCACAGAGAGCGAGGGACACAGCGAGAGAGCGAGGGACACAGCGAGAGAGAGGGACACAGCGAGAGAGAGAGGGTCACAGCGCGAGAGAGAGGGACACAGCGAGAGAGAGAGGGTCACAGCGAGAGAGAGAGGGACACAGCGAGAGAGAGGGACACCGAGAGAGAGAGGGACGCAGCGAGAGAGAGAGGGACACAGCGAGAGAGGGGCGCAGCGAGAGAGAGTGGGACGCAGCGAAAGATAGAGGGACGCAGCGAGAGAGAGAGGGACGCAGCGAAAGATAGAGGGACGCAGCGAAAGAGCCAGAGAGCGAGGGACACATCGAGAGCGAGGGACACATCGAGAGCGAGGGACACATCGAGAGCGAGGGACACGGAGATCGAGGGACACGGCGAGAGCGAGGGACACAGCGAGAGCGAGGGACACAGCGAGAGCGAGGAACACAGCGAGAGCAAGCAACACAGCGAGAGCGAGGGACACAGAGAGCGAGGGACACAGAGAGCGAGGGACACAGAGAGCGAGGGACACAGAGAGCGAGGGACACAGAGAGCGAGGGACACAGAGAGCGGGGGACACAGAGAGCGAGGGACACAGAGAGCGAGGGACACAGAGAGCGAGGGACACAGAGCGAGGGACACAGAGCGAGGGACACAGCGAAAGCGAGGGACACATCGAGAGCGAGGGACACATCGAGTGCGAGGGACACGGAGATCGAGGGACACGGCGAGAGCGAGGGACACAGCGAGAGCGAGGAACACAGCGAGAGCGAGGGACACAGAGAGCGAGCGACACAGAGAGCGAGGGACACAGAGAGCGAGGGACACAGAGAGCGAGGGACACAGAGAGCGAGGGACACAGAGATCGAGGGACACAGAGAGTGAGAGACACAGAGAGCGAGGGACACAGTGAGAGCGAGGAACACAGCGAGAGCGAGGGACACAGAGAGCGCGAGGGACACAGAGAGCGAGGGACACAGCGAGAGCGAGGGACACAGCGAGAGCGAGGGACACAGCGAGAGCGAGGGACACAGAGAGCGAGGGACACAGCGAGAGCGAGGGACACAGAGAGAGCCAGGGACACAGAGAGAGCGAGGGACAAAGAGCGCAAGGGACAGAGAGAGCGAGGGACTCACAGAGAGCGAGGGACGCAAAGGGAGCGAGGTACGCACAGAGAGCGAGGGACGCACAGAGAGCGAGGGACACAGCGAGAGAGCGAGGGACACAGCGAGAGAGAGAGAGGGACACAGCGAGAGAGAGAGGGTCACAGCGCGAGAGAGAGGGACACAGCGAGAGAGAGAGGGTCACAGCGAGAGAGAGAGGGACACAGCGAGAGAGAGGGACACCGAGAGAGAGAGGGACGCAGCGAGAGAGAGAGGGACACAGCGAGAGAGGGGCGCAGCGAGAGAGAGTGGGACGCAGCGAAAGATAGAGGGACGCAGCGAAAGAGCCAGAGAGCGAGGGACACATCGAGAGCGAGGGACACATCGAGAGCGAGGGACACATCGAGAGCGATGGACACGGAGATCGAGGGACACGGCAAGAGCGAGGGACACAGCGAGAGCGAGGGACACAGCGAGAGCGAGGAACACAGCGAGAGCAAGCAACACAGCGAGAGCGAGGGACACAGAGAGCGAGGGACACAGAGAGCGAGGGACACAGAGAGCGAGGGACACAGAGAGCGAGGGACACAGAGAGCGAGGGACACAGAGAGCGAGGGACACAGAGAGCGGGGGACACAGAGAGCGAGGGACACAGAGAGCGAGGGACACAGAGCGAGGGACACAGCGAGAGCGAGGGACACAGCGAGAGCGAGGGACACATCGAGTGCGAGGGACACGGAGATCGAGGGACACGGCGAGAGCGAGGGACACAGCGAGAGCGAGGAACACAGCGAGAGCGAGGGACACAGAGAGCGAGCGACACAGAGAGCGAGGGACACAGAGAGCGAGGGACACAGAGAGCGAGGGACACAGAGAGCGAGGGACACAGAGAGCGAGGGACACAGAGAGCGAGGGACACAGAGAGCGAGGGACACAGAGCGAGGGACACAGAGCGAGGGACACAGAGCGAGGGACACAGAGCGAGGGACACAGAGCGAGGGACACAGAGCGAGGGACACAGAGCGAGGGACACAGAGCGAGGGACACAGCGAGAGCGAGGGACACAGCGAGAGCGAGGGACACAGCGAGAGCGAGGGACACAGAGATCGAGGGACACAGAGATCGAGGGACACAGAGAGTGAGAGACACAGAGAGCGAGGGACACAGGGAGAGCGAGGAACACAGCGAGAGCGAGGGACACAGAGAGCGCGAGGGACACAGAGAGCGAGGGACAGCGAGAGCGAGGGACACAGCGAGAGCGAGGGACACAGCGAGAGCGAGGGACACAGCGAGAGCGAGGGACACAGAGAGCGAGGGACACAGAGAGCGAGGGACACAGCGAGAGCGAGGGACACAGAGAGAGCCAGGGACACAGAGAGAGCGAGGGACAAAGAGAGAGGGACAGAGAGAGCGAGGGACACAGCGAGAGCGAGGGACACAGCGAGAGCGAGGGACACACAGCTAGGGACACACCGAACGAGGGACACACAGAGCGAGGGACACACAGAGCGAGGGACACACAGAGCGAGGGACACACAGAGCGAGGGACACACAGAGCGAGGGACACACAGAGCGAGGGACACACAGAGCGAGGGACACACAGAGCGAGGGACACAGCGAGAGCGAGGGACACAGCGAGAGAGAATGGGACACAGCGAGAGAGAGGGGAACACAGCGAGAGAGAGGGGGACACAGCGAGAGAGAGAGCGGGACACAGCGAGAGAGAGAGAGCGGGACACAGCGAGAGAGAGGGGGACACAGCGAGAGAGAGCGGGACACCACGAGTGAGAGGGGGACACAGCGAGAGAGAGGGGGACACAGCGAGAGAGAGGGGGACACAGCGAGAGAGAGGGGGACACAGCGAGAGTGAGGGACACAGCGAGAGCGAGGGACACAGCGAGAGCGAGGGACACAGCGAGAGCGAGGGACACAGCGAGAGCGAGGGACACAGAGCGCGAGGGACAGAGAGAGTGAGGGACGCACAGAGAGCGTGGGACACAGCGAGAGTGAGGGACACAGCGAGAGCGAGGGACACAGCGAGAGCGAGGGACACAGCGAGAGCGAGGGACACAGCGAGAGCGAGGGACACAGAGCGCAAGGGACAGAGAGAGCGAGGGACTCACAGAAAGCGAGGGACGCAAAGGGAGCGAGGTACGCACAGAGAGCGAGGGACGCACAGAGAGCGAGGGACACAGCGAGAGAGAGAGAGGGACACAGCGAGAGAGAGAGGGTCACAGCGCGAGAGAGAGGGCCACAGCGAGAGAGAGAGGGCCACAGCGAGAGAGAGAGGGACACAGCGAGAGAGAGGGACACCGAGAGAGAGAGGGACGCAGCGAGAGAGAGAGGGACACAGCGAGAGAGGGGCGCAGCGAGAGAGAGTGGGACGCAGCGAAAGATAGAGGGACGCAGCGAAAGAGCCAGAGAGCGAGGGACACATCGAGAGCGAGGGACACATCGAGAGCGAGGGACACAGCGAGAGCGAGGGACACAGCGAGAGCGAGGAACACAGCGAGAGCAAGCAACACAGCGAGAGCGAGGGACACAGAGAGCGAGGGACACAGAGAGCGAGGGACACAGAGAGCGAGGGACACAGAGAGCGAGGGACACAGAGAGCGAGGGACACAGAGAGCGGGGGACACAGAGAGCGGGGGACACAGAGAGCGAGGGACACAGAGCGAGGGACACAGAGCGAGGGACACAGCGAGAGCGAGGGACACATCGAGAGCGAGGGACACATCGAGTGCGAGGGACACGGAGATCGAGGGACACGGCGAGAGCGAGGGACACAGCGAGAGCGAGGAACACAGAGAGCGAGCGACACAGAGAGCGAGGGACACAGAGAGCGAGGGACACAGAGAGCGAGGGACACAGAGAGCGAGGGACACAGAGAGCGAGGGACACAGAGAGCGAGGGACACAGAGAGCGAGGGACACAGAGAGCGAGGGACACAGAGCGAGGGACACAGAGCGAGGGACACAGCGAGAGCGAGGGACACAGCGAGAGCGAGGGACACAGCGAGAGCGAGGGACACAGTGAGAGCGAGGGACACAGCGAGAGCGAGGGACACAGAGATCGAGGGACACAGAGATCGAGGGACACAGAGAGTGAGAGACACAGAGAGCGAGGGACACAGTGAGAGCGAGGAACACAGCGAGAGCGAGGGACACAGAGAGCGCGAGGGACACAGAGAGCGAGGGACACAGAGCGAGGGACACAGAGCGAGGGACACAGAGCGAGGGACACAGCGAGAGCGAGGGACACAGCGAGAGCGAGGGACACAGCGAGAGCGAGGGACACAGAGATCGAGGGACACAGAGATCGAGGGACACAGAGAGTGAGAGACACAGAGAGCGAGGGACACAGGGAGAGCGAGGAACACAGCGAGAGCGAGGGACACAGAGAGCGCGAGGGACACAGAGAGCGAGGGACAGCGAGAGCGAGGGACACAGCGAGAGCGAGGGACACAGCGAGAGCGAGGGACACAGCGAGAGCGAGGGACACAGAGAGCGAGGGACACAGAGAGCGAGGGACACAGCGAGAGCGAGGGACACAGAGAGAGCCAGGGACACAGAGAGAGCGAGGGACAAAGAGAGAGAGGGACAGAGAGAGCGAGGGACACAGCGAGAGCGAGGGACACAGCGAGAGCGAGGGACACACAGCTAGGGACACACCGAACGAGGGACACACAGAGCGAGGGACACACAGAGCGAGGGACACACAGAGCGAGGGACACACAGAGCGAGGGACACACAGAGCGAGGGACACACAGAGCGAGGGACACACAGAGCGAGGGACACAGCGAGAGCGAGGGACACAGCGAGAGAGAATGGGACACAGCGAGAGAGAGGGGAACACAGCGAGAGAGAGGGGGACACAGCGAGAGAGAGAGCGGGACACAGCGAGAGAGAGAGAGCGGGACACAGCGAGAGAGAGGGGGACACCACGAGTGAGAGGGGGACACAGCGAGAGAGAGGGGGACACAGCGAGAGAGAGGGGGACACAGCGAGAGAGAGGGGGACACAGCGAGAGTGAGGGACACAGCGAGAGCGAGGGACACAGCGAGAGCGAGGGACACAGCGAGAGCGAGGGACACAGAGCGCGAGGGACAGAGAGAGTGAGGGACGCACAGAGAGCGAGGGACACAGCGAGAGTGAGGGACACAGCGAGAGCGAGGGACACAGCGAGAGCGAGGGACACAGCGAGAGCGAGGGACACAGCGAGAGCGAGGGACACAGAGCGCAAGGGACAGAGAGAGCGAGGGACTCACAGAAAGCGAGGGACGCAAAGGGAGCGAGGTACGCACAGAGAGCGAGGGACGCACAGAGAGCGAGGGACACAGCGAGAGAGAGAGAGGGACACAGCGAGAGAGAGAGGGTCACAGCGCGAGAGAGAGGGCCACAGCGAGAGAGAGAGGGCCACAGCGAGAGAGAGAGGGACACAGCGAGAGAGAGGGACACCGAGAGAGAGAGGGACGCAGCGAGAGAGAGAGGGACACAGCGAGAGAGGGGCGCAGCGAGAGAGAGTGGGACGCAGCGAAAGATAGAGGGACGCAGCGAAAGAGCCAGAGAGCGAGGGACACATCGAGAGCGAGGGACACATCGAGAGCGAGGGACACAGCGAGAGCGAGGGACACAGCGAGAGCGAGGAACACAGCGAGAGCAAGCAACACAGCGAGAGCGAGGGACACAGAGAGCGAGGGACACAGAGAGCGAGGGACACAGAGAGCGAGGGACACAGAGAGCGAGGGACACAGAGAGCGGGGGACACAGAGAGCGGGGGACACAGAGAGCGAGGGACACAGAGCGAGGGACACAGAGCGAGGGACACAGCGAGAGCGAGGGACACATCGAGAGCGAGGGACACATCGAGTGCGAGGGACACGGAGATCGAGGGACACGGCGAGAGCGAGGGACACAGCGAGAGCGAGGAACACAGAGAGCGAGCGACACAGAGAGCGAGGGACACAGAGAGCGAGGGACACAGAGAGCGAGGGACACAGAGAGCGAGGGACACAGAGAGCGAGGGACACAGAGAGCGAGGGACACAGAGAGCGAGGGACACAGAGAGCGAGGGACACAGAGCGAGGGACACAGAGCGAGGGACACAGCGAGAGCGAGGGACACAGCGAGAGCGAGGGACACAGCGAGAGCGAGGGACACAGCGAGAGCGAGGGACACAGAGATCGAGGGACACAGAGATCGAGGGACACAGAGAGTGAGAGACACAGAGAGCGAGGGACACAGTGAGAGCGAGGAACACAGCGAGAGCGAGGGACACAGAGAGCGCGAGGGACACAGAGAGCGAGGGACAGCGAGAGCGAGGGACACAGCGAGAGCGAGGGACACATCGAGTGCGAGGGACACGGAGATCGAGGGACACGGCGAGAGCGAGGGACACAGCGAGAGCGAGGAACACAGCGAGAGCGAGGGACACAGAGAGCGAGCGACACAGAGAGCGAGGGACACAGAGAGCGAGGGACACAGAGAGCGAGGGACACAGAGAGCGAGGGACACAGAGAGCGAGGGACACAGAGAGCGAGGGACACAGAGAGCGAGGGACACAGAGCGAGGGACACAGAGCGAGGGACACAGAGCGAGGGACACAGAGCGAGGGACACAGAGCGAGGGACACAGAGCGAGGGACACAGAGCGAGGGACACAGAGCGAGGGACACAGCGAGAGCGAGGGACACAGCGAGAGCGAGGGACACAGCGAGAGCGAGGGACACAGAGATCGAGGGACACAGAGATCGAGGGACACAGAGAGTGAGAGACACAGAGAGCGAGGGACACAGGGAGAGCGAGGAACACAGCGAGAGCGAGGGACACAGAGAGCGCGAGGGACACAGAGAGCGAGGGACAGCGAGAGCGAGGGACACAGCGAGAGCGAGGGACACAGCGAGAGCGAGGGACACAGCGAGAGCGAGGGACACAGAGAGCGAGGGACACAGAGAGCGAGGGACACAGCGAGAGCGAGGGACACAGAGAGAGCCAGGGACACAGAGAGAGCGAGGGACAAAGAGAGAGGGACAGAGAGAGCGAGGGACACAGCGAGAGCGAGGGACACAGCGAGAGCGAGGGACACACAGCTAGGGACACACCGAACGAGGGACACACAGAGCGAGGGACACACAGAGCGAGGGACACACAGAGCGAGGGACACACAGAGCGAGGGACACACAGAGCGAGGGACACACAGAGCGAGGGACACACAGAGCGAGGGACACACAGAGCGAGGGACACAGCGAGAGCGAGGGACACAGCGAGAGAGAATGGGACACAGCGAGAGAGAGGGGAACACAGCGAGAGAGAGGGGGACACAGCGAGAGAGAGAGCGGGACACAGCGAGAGAGAGAGAGCGGGACACAGCGAGAGAGAGGGGGACACAGCGAGAGAGAGCGGGACACCACGAGTGAGAGGGGGACACAGCGAGAGAGAGGGGGACACAGCGAGAGAGAGGGGGACACAGCGAGAGAGAGGGGGACACAGCGAGAGTGAGGGACACAGCGAGAGCGAGGGACACAGCGAGAGCGAGGGACACAGCGAGAGCGAGGGACACAGCGAGAGCGAGGGACACAGAGCGCGAGGGACAGAGAGAGTGAGGGACGCACAGAGAGCGTGGGACACAGCGAGAGTGAGGGACACAGCGAGAGCGAGGGACACAGCGAGAGCGAGGGACACAGCGAGAGCGAGGGACACAGCGAGAGCGAGGGACACAGAGCGCAAGGGACAGAGAGAGCGAGGGACTCACAGAAAGCGAGGGACGCAAAGGGAGCGAGGTACGCACAGAGAGCGAGGGACGCACAGAGAGCGAGGGACACAGCGAGAGAGAGAGAGGGACACAGCGAGAGAGAGAGGGTCACAGCGCGAGAGAGAGGGCCACAGCGAGAGAGAGAGGGCCACAGCGAGAGAGAGAGGGACACAGCGAGAGAGAGGGACACCGAGAGAGAGAGGGACGCAGCGAGAGAGAGAGGGACACAGCGAGAGAGGGGCGCAGCGAGAGAGAGTGGGACGCAGCGAAAGATAGAGGGACGCAGCGAAAGAGCCAGAGAGCGAGGGACACATCGAGAGCGAGGGACACATCGAGAGCGAGGGACACAGCGAGAGCGAGGGACACAGCGAGAGCGAGGAACACAGCGAGAGCAAGCAACACAGCGAGAGCGAGGGACACAGAGAGCGAGGGACACAGAGAGCGAGGGACACAGAGAGCGAGGGACACAGAGAGCGAGGGACACAGAGAGCGAGGGACACAGAGAGCGGGGGACACAGAGAGCGGGGGACACAGAGAGCGAGGGACACAGAGCGAGGGACACAGAGCGAGGGACACAGCGAGAGCGAGGGACACATCGAGAGCGAGGGACACATCGAGTGCGAGGGACACGGAGATCGAGGGACACGGCGAGAGCGAGGGACACAGCGAGAGCGAGGAACACAGAGAGCGAGCGACACAGAGAGCGAGGGACACAGAGAGCGAGGGACACAGAGAGCGAGGGACACAGAGAGCGAGGGACACAGAGAGCGAGGGACACAGAGAGCGAGGGACACAGAGAGCGAGGGACACAGAGAGCGAGGGACACAGAGCGAGGGACACAGAGCGAGGGACACAGCGAGAGCGAGGGACACAGCGAGAGCGAGGGACACAGCGAGAGCGAGGGACACAGTGAGAGCGAGGGACACAGCGAGAGCGAGGGACACAGAGATCGAGGGACACAGAGATCGAGGGACACAGAGAGTGAGAGACACAGAGAGCGAGGGACACAGTGAGAGCGAGGAACACAGCGAGAGCGAGGGACACAGAGAGCGCGAGGGACACAGAGAGCGAGGGACACAGAGCGAGGGACACAGAGCGAGGGACACAGAGCGAGGGACACAGCGAGAGCGAGGGACACAGCGAGAGCGAGGGACACAGCGAGAGCGAGGGACACAGAGATCGAGGGACACAGAGATCGAGGGACACAGAGAGTGAGAGACACAGAGAGCGAGGGACACAGGGAGAGCGAGGAACACAGCGAGAGCGAGGGACACAGAGAGCGCGAGGGACACAGAGAGCGAGGGACAGCGAGAGCGAGGGACACAGCGAGAGCGAGGGACACAGCGAGAGCGAGGGACACAGCGAGAGCGAGGGACACAGAGAGCGAGGGACACAGAGAGCGAGGGACACAGCGAGAGCGAGGGACACAGAGAGAGCCAGGGACACAGAGAGAGCGAGGGACAAAGAGAGAGAGGGACAGAGAGAGCGAGGGACACAGCGAGAGCGAGGGACACAGCGAGAGCGAGGGACACACAGCTAGGGACACACCGAACGAGGGACACACAGAGCGAGGGACACACAGAGCGAGGGACACACAGAGCGAGGGACACACAGAGCGAGGGACACACAGAGCGAGGGACACACAGAGCGAGGGACACACAGAGCGAGGGACACAGCGAGAGCGAGGGACACAGCGAGAGAGAATGGGACACAGCGAGAGAGAGGGGAACACAGCGAGAGAGAGGGGGACACAGCGAGAGAGAGAGCGGGACACAGCGAGAGAGAGAGAGCGGGACACAGCGAGAGAGAGGGGGACACCACGAGTGAGAGGGGGACACAGCGAGAGAGAGGGGGACACAGCGAGAGAGAGGGGGACACAGCGAGAGAGAGGGGGACACAGCGAGAGTGAGGGACACAGCGAGAGCGAGGGACACAGCGAGAGCGAGGGACACAGCGAGAGCGAGGGACACAGAGCGCGAGGGACAGAGAGAGTGAGGGACGCACAGAGAGCGAGGGACACAGCGAGAGTGAGGGACACAGCGAGAGCGAGGGACACAGCGAGAGCGAGGGACACAGCGAGAGCGAGGGACACAGCGAGAGCGAGGGACACAGAGCGCAAGGGACAGAGAGAGCGAGGGACTCACAGAAAGCGAGGGACGCAAAGGGAGCGAGGTACGCACAGAGAGCGAGGGACGCACAGAGAGCGAGGGACACAGCGAGAGAGAGAGAGGGACACAGCGAGAGAGAGAGGGTCACAGCGCGAGAGAGAGGGCCACAGCGAGAGAGAGAGGGCCACAGCGAGAGAGAGAGGGACACAGCGAGAGAGAGGGACACCGAGAGAGAGAGGGACGCAGCGAGAGAGAGAGGGACACAGCGAGAGAGGGGCGCAGCGAGAGAGAGTGGGACGCAGCGAAAGATAGAGGGACGCAGCGAAAGAGCCAGAGAGCGAGGGACACATCGAGAGCGAGGGACACATCGAGAGCGAGGGACACAGCGAGAGCGAGGGACACAGCGAGAGCGAGGAACACAGCGAGAGCAAGCAACACAGCGAGAGCGAGGGACACAGAGAGCGAGGGACACAGAGAGCGAGGGACACAGAGAGCGAGGGACACAGAGAGCGAGGGACACAGAGAGCGGGGGACACAGAGAGCGGGGGACACAGAGAGCGAGGGACACAGAGCGAGGGACACAGAGCGAGGGACACAGCGAGAGCGAGGGACACATCGAGAGCGAGGGACACATCGAGTGCGAGGGACACGGAGATCGAGGGACACGGCGAGAGCGAGGGACACAGCGAGAGCGAGGAACACAGAGAGCGAGCGACACAGAGAGCGAGGGACACAGAGAGCGAGGGACACAGAGAGCGAGGGACACAGAGAGCGAGGGACACAGAGAGCGAGGGACACAGAGAGCGAGGGACACAGAGAGCGAGGGACACAGAGAGCGAGGGACACAGAGCGAGGGACACAGAGCGAGGGACACAGCGAGAGCGAGGGACACAGCGAGAGCGAGGGACACAGCGAGAGCGAGGGACACAGCGAGAGCGAGGGACACAGAGATCGAGGGACACAGAGATCGAGGGACACAGAGAGTGAGAGACACAGAGAGCGAGGGACACAGTGAGAGCGAGGAACACAGCGAGAGCGAGGGACACAGAGAGCGCGAGGGACACAGAGAGCGAGGGACAGCGAGAGCGAGGGACACAGCGAGAGCGAGGGACACAGCGAGAGCGAGGGACACAGCGAGAGCGAGGGACACAGAGAGCGAGGGACACAGAGAGCGAGGGACACAGCGAGAGCGAGGGACACAGAGAGAGCCAGGGACACAGAGAGAGCGAGGGACAAAGAGAGAGAGGGACAGAGAGAGCGAGGGACACAGCGAGAGCGAGGGACACACAGCGAGGGACACACAGAACGAGGGACACACAGAGCGAGGGACACACAGAGCGAGGGACACACAGAGCGAGGGACACACAGAGCGAGGGACACACAGAGCGAGGGACACAGAGCGAAGGACACAGCGAGAGCGAGGGACACAGCGAGAGAGAATGGGACACAGCGAGAGAGAGGGGAACACAGCGAGAGAGAGGGGGACACAGCGAGAGACAGAGCGGGACACAGCGAGAGAGAGAGAGCGGGACACAGCGAGAGAGAGGGGGACACAGCGAGAGAGAGCGGGACACCGCGAGTGAGAGGGGGACACAGCGAGAGAGAGGGGGACACAGCGAGATATAGGGGACACAGCGAGAGAGAGGGGGACACAGCGAGAGAGAGGGGGACACAGCGAGAGAGGGGGACACAGCGAGATAGAGGGGGACACAGCGAGAGAGAGGGGGACACAGCGAGAGAGAGGGGGACACAGCGAGAGAGAGGGGGACACAGCGCGAGAGAGAGGGACACAGCGCGAGAGAGAGGGACACAGCTCGAGAGTGACACAGCGCTAGAGAGAGGGACACAGCGCTAGAGAGAGGGACACAGCGCGAAGAGAGGGACACAGCGCGATGAGAGGGACACAGCGCGAAGAGAGGGACACAGCGCGAGAGAGAGGGACACAGCGCGAGAGAGAGGGACACAGCGCAAGAGAGAGGGACACAGCGCAAGAGAGAGGGACACAGCGCTAGAGAGAGGGACACAGCGCTAGAGAGAGGGACACAGCGAGAGCGAGGGACACACAGCTAGGGACACACCGAACGAGGGACACACAGAGCGAGGGACACACAGAGCGAGGGACACACAGAGCGAGGGACACACAGAGCGAGGGACACACAGAGCGAGGGACACACAGAGCGAGGGACACACAGAGCGAGGGACACACAGAGCGAGGGACACACAGAGCGAGGGACACACAGAGCGAGGGACACACAGAGCGAGGGACACAGAGCGAAGGACACAGCGAGAGCGAGGGACACAGCGAGAGAGAATGGGACACAGCGAGAGAGAGGGGAACACAGCGAGAGAGAGGGGGACACAGCGAGAGAGAGAGCGGGACACAGCGAGAGAGAGAGAGCGGGACACAGCGAGAGAGAGGGGGACACAGCGAGAGAGAGCGGGACACCACGAGTGAGAGGGGGACACAGCGAGAGAGAGGGGGACACAGCGAGAGAGAGGGGGACACAGCGAGAGAGAGGGGGACACAGCGAGAGCGAGGGACACAGCGAGAGCGAGGGACACAGCGAGAGCGAGGGACACAGCGAGAGCGAGGGACACAGCGAGAGCGAGGGACACAGAGCGCGAGGGACAGAGAGAGTGAGGGACGCACAGAGAGCGAGGGACACAGCGAGAGCGAGGGACACAGCGAGAGCGAGGGACACAGAGCGCAAGGGACAGAGAGAGCGAGGGACTCACAGAGAGCGAGGGACGCAAAGGGAGCGAGGTACGCACAGAGAGCGAGGGACGCACAGAGAGCGAGGGACACAGCGAGAGAGAGAGAGGGACACAGCGAGAGAGAGAGGGTCACAGCGCGAGAGAGAGGGACACAGCGAGAGAGAGAGGGCCACAGCGAGAGCGAGGGACACATCGAGTGCGAGGGACACGGAGATCGAGGGACACGGCGAGAGCGAGGGACACGGCGAGAGCGAGGAACACAGAGAGCGAGCGACACAGAGAGCGAGGGACACAGAGAGCGAGGGACACAGAGAGCGAGGGACACAGAGAGCGAGGGACACAGAGAGCGAGGGACACAGAGAGCGAGGGACACAGAGAGCGAGGGACACAGAGAGCGAGGGACACAGAGAGCGAGGGACACAGAGCGAAGGACACAGAGCGAGGGACACAGCGAGAGCGAGGGACACAGCGAGAGCGAGGGACACAGCGAGAGCGAGGGACACAGAGATCGAGGGACACAGAGATCGAGGGACACAGAGAGTGAGAGACACAGAGAGCGAGGGACACAGTGAGAGCGAGGAACACAGCGAGTGCGAGGGACACAGAGAGCGCGAGGGACACAGAGAGAGCGAGGGACAGCGAGAGCGAGGGACACAGCGAGAGCGAGGGACACAGCGAGAGCGAGGGACACAGAGAGCGAGGGACACAGAGAGCGAGGGACACAGCGAGAGCGAGGGACACAGAGAGAGCCAGGGACACAGAGAGAGCGAGGGACAAAGAGAGAGAGGGACAGAGAGAGCGAGGGACACAGCGAGAGCGAGGGACACACAGCGAGGGACACACAGAACGAGGGACACAGAGAGCGAGGGACACAGAGAGCGAGGGACACAGAGAGCGACACAGAGAGAGCGACACAGAGAGAGCGACACTGAGAGAGCGACACAGAGAGAGCGACACAGAGAGAGGGACACAGAGAGAGGGACACAGAGCGAGGGACACAGAGCGAGGGACACAGAGCGAGGGACACAGAGCGAGGGACACAGAGCGAGGGACACAGAGAGAGAGGGACACAGAGAGAGAGGGACACAGAGAGAGAGGGACACAGAGAGCGAGGGACACAGAGAGCGAGGGACACAGAGAGCGAAGGACACAGAGAGCGAGGGACACACAGAGCGAGGGGCACAGAGAGCGAGGGGCACAGAGAGCGAGGGACACAGAGAGCGAGGGACACAGAGAGCGAGGGACACAGAGAGCGAGGGACACAGAGAGCGACACAGAGAGAGCGACACAGAGAGAGCGACACAGAGAGAGGGACACAGAGAGTGAGGGGCACAGAGAGCGAGGGACACAGAGAGCGAGGGACACAGAGAGCGAGGGACACAGAGAGCGAGGGACACAGAGAGCGACACAGAGAGAGCGACACAGAGAGAGCGACACAGAGAGAGCGACACAGAGAGAGCGACACAGAGAGAGGGACGCACAGAGAGCGAGGGACACAGCGAGAGCGAGGGACACAGCGAGAGCGAGGGACACAGCGAGAGCGAGGGACAGAGCGGGAGCGAGGGACACAGCGGGAGCGAGGGACACAGTGGGAGCGAGGGACACAGAGCGCGAGGGACAGTGAGAGCGAGGGACGCACACAGAGCGAGGGACACAGCGAGAGCGAGGGACACAGCGAGAGCAAGGGACACAGCGAGAGCGAGGGACACAGCGAGAGCGAGGGACACAGCGAGAGCGAGGGACACAGCGAGAGCGAGGGACACAGCGAGAGCGAGGGACACAGCGAGAGCGAGGGACACAGAGCGCAAGGGACAGAGAGAGCGAGGGACTCACAGAGAGCGAGGGACGCAAAGGGAGCGAGGTACACACAGAGAGCGAGGGACGCACAGAGAGCGAGGGACACAGCGAGAGAGCGAGGGACACAGCGAGAGAGAGAGAGGGACACAGCGAGAGAGACAGAGGGACACAGCGAGAGAGAGAGGGTCACAGCGCGAGAGAGAGGGACACAGCGAGAGAGAGAGGGTCACAGCGAGAGTGAGAGGGACACAGCGAGAGAGAGGGACACCGAGAGAGAGAGGGACACAGCGAGAGAGAGAGGGACACAGCGAGAGAGAGAGGGACACAGCGAGAGAGAGAGGGACACAGCGAGAGAGAGAGGGACACAGCGAGAGAGAGAGGGACACAGCGAGAGAGGGACACAGCGAGAGAGAGAGGGACACAGCGAGAGAGGGGCGCAGCGAGAGAGAGTGGGACGCAGCGAAAGATAGAGGGACGCAGCGAAAGAGCCAGAGAGCGAGGGACACATCGAGAGCGAGGGACACATCGAGAGCGAGGGACATGGAGATCGAGGGACACGGCGAGAGCGAGGGACACGGCGAGAGCGAGGGACACAGCGAGAGCGAGGGACACAGCGAGAGCGAGGAACACAGCGAGAGCAAGCAACACAGCGAGAGCGAGGAACACAGAGAGCGAGGGACACAGAGAGCGAGGGACACAGAGAGCGAGGGACACAGAGAGCGAGGGACACAGAGAGCGAGGGACACAGAGAGCGAGGGACACAGAGAGCGGGGGACACAGAGAGCGAGGGACACAGAGCGAGGGACACAGAGCGAGGGACACAGCGAGAGCGAGGGACACATCGAGAGCGAGGGACACATCGAGTGCGAGGGACACGGAGATCGAGGGACACGGCGAGAGCGAGGGACACAGCGAGAGCGAGGAACACAGCGAGAGCGAGGGACACAGAGAGCGAGCGACACAGAGAGCGAGGGACACAGAGAGCGAGGGACACAGCGAGAGCGAGGGACACAGCGAGAGCGAGGGACACAGCGAGAGCGAGGGACACAGAGCGCAAGGGACAGAGAGAGCGAGGGACTCACAGAGAGCGAGGGACGCAAAGGGAGCGAGGTACGCACAGAGAGCGAGGGACGCACAGAGAGCGAGGGACACAGCGAGAGAGCGAGGGACACAGCGAGAGAGAGGGACACAGCGAGAGAGAGAGGGTCACAGCGCGAGAGAGAGGGACACAGCGAGAGAGAGAGGGTCACAGCGAGAGAGAGAGGGACACAGCGAGAGAGAGGGACACCGAGAGAGAGAGGGACGCAGCGAGAGAGAGAGGGACACAGCGAGAGAGGGGCGCAGCGAGAGAGAGTGGGACGCAGCGAAAGATAGAGGGACGCAGCGAGAGAGAGAGGGACGCAGCGAAAGATAGAGGGACGCAGCGAAAGAGCCAGAGAGCGAGGGACACATCGAGAGCGAGGGACACATCGAGAGCGAGGGACACATCGAGAGCGAGGGACACGGAGATCGAGGGACACGGCGAGAGCGAGGGACACAGCGAGAGCGAGGGACACAGCGAGAGCGAGGAACACAGCGAGAGCAAGCAACACAGCGAGAGCGAGGGACACAGAGAGCGAGGGACACAGAGAGCGAGGGACACAGAGAGCGAGGGACACAGAGAGCGAGGGACACAGAGAGCGAGGGACACAGAGAGCGGGGGACACAGAGAGCGAGGGACACAGAGAGCGAGGGACACAGAGAGCGAGGGACACAGAGCGAGGGACACAGAGCGAGGGACACAGCGAAAGCGAGGGACACATCGAGAGCGAGGGACACATCGAGTGCGAGGGACACGGAGATCGAGGGACACGGCGAGAGCGAGGGACACAGCGAGAGCGAGGAACACAGCGAGAGCGAGGGACACAGAGAGCGAGCGACACAGAGAGCGAGGGACACAGAGAGCGAGGGACACAGAGAGCGAGGGACACAGAGAGCGAGGGACACAGAGATCGAGGGACACAGAGAGTGAGAGACACAGAGAGCGAGGGACACAGTGAGAGCGAGGAACACAGCGAGAGCGAGGGACACAGAGAGCGCGAGGGACACAGAGAGCGAGGGACACAGCGAGAGCGAGGGACACAGCGAGAGCGAGGGACACAGCGAGAGCGAGGGACACAGCGAGAGCGAGGGACACAGAGAGCGAGGGACACAGAGAGCGAGGGACACAGCGAGAGCGAGGGACACAGAGAGAGCCAGGGACACAGAGAGAGCGAGGGACAAAGAGCGCAAGGGACAGAGAGAGCGAGGGACTCACAGAGAGCGAGGGACGCAAAGGGAGCGAGGTACGCACAGAGAGCGAGGGACGCACAGAGAGCGAGGGACACAGCGAGAGAGCGAGGGACACAGCGAGAGAGAGAGAGGGACACAGCGAGAGAGAGAGGGTCACAGCGCGAGAGAGAGGGACACAGCGAGAGAGAGAGGGTCACAGCGAGAGAGAGAGGGACACAGCGAGAGAGAGGGACACCGAGAGAGAGAGGGACGCAGCGAGAGAGAGAGGGACACAGCGAGAGTGGGGCGCAGCGAGAGAGAGTGGGACGCAGCGAAAGATAGAGGGACGCAGCGAAAGAGCCAGAGAGCGAGGGACACATCGAGAGCGAGGGACACATCGAGAGCGAGGGACACATCGAGAGCGATGGACACGGAGATCGAGGGACACGGCAAGAGCGAGGGACACAGCGAGAGCGAGGGACACAGCGAGAGCGAGGAACACAGCGAGAGCAAGCAACACAGCGAGAGCGAGGGACACAGAGAGCGAGGGACACAGAGAGCGAGGGACACAGAGAGCGAGGGACACAGAGAGCGAGGGACACAGAGAGCGAGGGACACAGAGAGCGAGGGACACAGAGAGCGGGGGACACAGAGAGCGAGGGACACAGAGAGCGAGGGACACAGAGCGAGGGACACAGCGAGAGCGAGGGACACAGCGAGAGCGAGGGACACATCGAGTGCGAGGGACACGGAGATCGAGGGACACGGCGAGAGCGAGGGACACGGCGAGAGCGAGGAACACAGCGAGAGCGAGGGACACAGAGAGCGAGCGACACAGAGAGCGAGGGACACAGAGAGCGAGGGACACAGAGAGCGAGGGACACAGAGAGCGAGGGACACAGAGAGCGAGGGACACAGAGAGCGAGGGACACAGAGCGAGGGACACAGAGCGAGGGACACAGAGCGAGGGACACAGAGCGAGGGACACAGAGCGAGGGACACAGAGCGAGGGACACAGAGCGAGGGACACAGCGAGAGCGAGGGACACAGCGAGAGCGAGGGACACAGCGAGAGCGAGGGACACAGAGATCGAGGGACACAGAGATCGAGGGACACAGAGAGTGAGAGACACAGAGAGCGAGGGACACAGGGAGAGCGAGGAACACAGCGAGAGCGAGGGACACAGAGAGCGCGAGGGACACAGAGAGCGAGGGACAGCGAGAGCGAGGGACACAGCGAGAGCGAGGGACACAGCGAGAGCGAGGGACACAGCGAGAGCGAGGGACACAGAGAGCGAGGGACACAGAGAGCGAGGGACACAGCGAGAGCGAGGGACACAGAGAGAGCCAGGGACACAGAGAGAGCGAGGGACAAAGAGAGAGAGGGACAGAGAGAGCGAGGGACACAGCGAGAGCGAGGGACACAGCGAGAGCGAGGGACACACAGCTAGGGACACACCGAACGAGGGACACACAGAGCGAGGGACACACAGAGCGAGGGACACACAGAGCGAGGGACACACAGAGCGAGGGACACACAGAGCGAGGGACACACAGAGCGAGGGACACACAGAGCGAGGGACACACAGAGCGAGGGACACAGCGAGAGCGAGGGACACAGCGAGAGAGAATGGGACACAGCGAGAGAGAGGGGAACACAGCGAGAGAGAGGGGGACACAGCGAGAGAGAGAGCGGGACACAGCGAGAGAGAGAGAGCGGGACACAGCAAGAGAGAGGGGGACACAGCGAGAGAGAGCGGGACACCACGAGTGAGAGGGGGACACAGCGAGAGAGAGGGGGACACAGCGAGAGAGAGGGGGACACAGCGAGAGAGAGGGGGACACAGCGAGAGTGAGGGACACAGCGAGAGCGAGGGACACAGCGAGAGCGAGGGACACAGCGAGAGCGAGGGACACAGAGCGCGAGGGACAGAGAGAGTGAGGGACGCACAGAGAGCGAGGGACACAGCGAGAGTGAGGGACACAGCGAGAGCGAGGGACACAGCGAGAGCGAGGGACACAGCGAGAGCGAGGGACACAGCGAGAGCGAGGGACACAGAGCGCAAGGGACAGAGAGAGCGAGGGACTCACAGAAAGCGAGGGACGCAAAGGGAGCGAGGTACGCACAGAGAGCGAGGGACGCACAGAGAGCGAGGGACACAGCGAGAGAGAGAGAGGGACACAGCGAGAGAGAGAGGGTCACAGCGCGAGAGAGAGGGCCACAGCGAGAGAGAGAGGGCCACAGCGAGAGAGAGAGGGACACAGCGAGAGAGAGGGACACCGAGAGAGAGAGGGACGCAGCGAGAGAGAGAGGGACACAGCGAGAGAGGGGCGCAGCGAGAGAGAGTGGGACGCAGCGAAAGATAGAGGGACGCAGCGAAAGAGCCAGAGAGCGAGGGACACATCAAGAGCGAGGGACACATCGAGAGCGAGGGACACAGCGAGAGCGAGGGACACAGCGAGAGCGAGGAACACAGCGAGAGCAAGCAACACAGCGAGAGCGAGGGACACAGAGAGCGAGGGACACAGAGAGCGAGGGACACAGAGAGCGAGGGACACAGAGAGCGAGGGACACAGAGAGCGGGGGACACAGAGAGCGGGGGACACAGAGAGCGAGGGACACAGAGCGAGGGACACAGAGCGAGGGACACAGCGAGAGCGAGGGACACATCGAGAGCGAGGGACACATCGAGTGCGAGGGACACGGAGATCGAGGGACACGGCGAGAGCGAGGGACACAGCGAGAGCGAGGAACACAGAGAGCGAGCGACACAGAGAGCGAGGGACACAGAGAGCGAGGGACACAGAGAGCGAGGGACACAGAGAGCGAGGGACACAGAGAGCGAGGGACACAGAGAGCGAGGGACACAGAGAGCGAGGGACACAGAGCGAGGGACACAGAGCGAGGGACACAGCGAGAGCGAGGGACACAGCGAGAGCGAGGGACACAGCGAGAGCGAGGGACACAGCGAGAGCGAGGGACACAGCGAGAGCGAGGGACACAGAGATCGAGGGACACAGAGATCGAGGGACACAGAGAGTGAGAGACACAGAGAGCGAGGGACACAGTGAGAGCGAGGAACACAGCGAGAGCGAGGGACACAGAGAGCGCGAGGGACACAGAGAGCGAGGGACAGCGAGAGCGAGGGACACAGCGAGAGCGAGGGACACAGCGAGAGCGAGGGACACAGCGAGAGCGAGGGACACAGAGAGCGAGGGACACAGAGAGCGAGGGACACAGCGAGAGCGAGGGACACAGAGAGAGCCAGGGACACAGAGAGAGCGAGGGACAAAGAGAGAGAGGGACAGAGAGAGCGAGGGACACAGCGAGAGCGAGGGACACACAGCGAGGGACACACAGAACGAGGGACACACAGAGCGAGGGACACACAGAGCGAGGGACACACAGAGCGAGGGACACACAGAGCGAGGGACACACAGAGCGAGGGACACACAGAGCGAGGGACACAGAGCGAAGGACACAGCGAGAGCGAGGGACACAGCGAGAGAGAATGGGACACAGCGAGAGAGAGGGGAACACAGCGAGAGAGAGGGGGACACAGCGAGAGACAGAGCGGGACACAGCGAGAGAGAGAGAGCGGGACACAGCGAGAGAGAGGGGGACACAGCGAGAGAGAGCGGGACACCGCGAGTGAGAGGGGGACACAGCGAGAGAGAGGGGGACACAGCGAGATATAGGGGACACAGCGAGAGAGAGGGGGACACAGCGAGAGAGAGGGGGACACAGCGAGAGAGGGGGACACAGCGAGATAGAGGGGGACACAGCGAGAGAGAGGGGGACACAGCGAGAGAGAGGGGGACACAGCGAGAGAGAGGGGGACACAGCGCGAGAGAGAGGGACACAGCGCGAGAGAGAGGGACACAGCTCGAGAGTGACACAGCGCTAGAGAGAGGGACACAGCGCTAGAGAGAGGGACACAGCGCGAAGAGAGGGACACAGCGCGAAGAGAGGGACACAGCGCGATGAGAGGGACACAGCGCGAAGAGAGGGACACAGCGCGAGAGAGAGGGACACAGCGCGAGAGAGAGGGACACAGCGCAAGAGAGAGGGACACAGCGCAAGAGAGAGGGACACAGCGCTAGAGAGAGGGACACAGCGCTAGAAAGAGGGACACAGCGAGAGCGAGGGACACACAGCTAGGGACACACCGAACGAGGGACACACAGAGCGAGGGACACACAGAGCGAGGGACACACAGAGCGAGGGACACACAGAGCGAGGGACACACAGAGCGAGGGACACACAGAGCGAGGGACACACAGAGCGAGGGACACACAGAGCGAGGGACACACAGAGCGAGGGACACACAGAGCGAGGGACACACAGAGCGAGGGACACAGAGCGAAGGACACAGCGAGAGCGAGGGACACAGCGAGAGAGAATGGGACACAGCGAGAGAGAGGGGAACACAGCGAGAGAGAGGGGGACACAGCGAGAGAGAGAGCGGGACACAGCGAGAGAGAGAGAGCGGGACACAGCGAGAGAGAGGGGGACACAGCGAGAGAGAGCGGGACACCACGAGTGAGAGGGGGACACAGCGAGAGAGAGGGGGACACAGCGAGAGAGAGGGGGACACAGCGAGAGAGAGGGGGACACAGCGAGAGCGAGGGACACAGCGAGAGCGAGGGACACAGCGAGAGCGAGGGACACAGCGAGAGCGAGGGACACAGCGAGAGCGAGGGACACAGCGAGAGCGAGGGACACAGAGCGCGAGGGACAGAGAGAGTGAGGGACGCACAGAGAGCGAGGGACACAGCGAGAGCGAGGGACACAGCGAGAGCGAGGGACACAGCGAGAGCGAGGGACACAGAGCGCAAGGGACAGAGAGAGCGAGGGACTCACAGAGAGCGAGGGACGCAAAGGGAGCGAGGTACGCACAGAGAGCGAGGGACGCACAGAGAGCGAGGGACACAGCGAGAGAGAGAGAGGGACACAGCGAGAGAGAGAGGGTCACAGCGCGAGAGAGAGGGACACAGCGAGAGAGAGAGGGCCACAGCGAGAGAGAGAGGGACACAGCGAGAGAGAGGGACACCGAGAGAGAGAGGGACGCAGCGAGAGAGAGAGGGACACAGCGAGAGAGGGGCGCAGCGAGAGAGAGTGGGACGCAGCGAAAGATAGAGGGACGCAGCGAAAGAGCCAGAGAGCGAGGGACACATCGAGAGCGAGGGACACATCGAGAGCGAGGGACACAGCGAGAGCGAGGGACACAGCGAGAGCGAGGAACACAGCGAGAGCAAGCAACACAGCGAGAGCGAGGGACACAGAGAGAGAGGGACACAGAGAGCGAGGGACACAGAGAGCGAGGGACACAGAGAGCGAGGGACACAGAGAGCGGGGGACACAGAGAGCGGGGGACACAGAGAGCGAGGGACACAGAGCGAGGGACACAGAGCGAGGGACACAGCGAGAGCGAGGGACACATCGAGAGCGAGGGACACATCGAGTGCGAGGGACACGGAGATCGAGGGACACGGCGAGAGCGAGGGACACGGCGAGAGCGAGGGACACGGCGAGAGCGAGCGACACAGAGAGCGAGGGACACAGAGAGCGAGGGACACAGAGAGCGAGGGACACAGAGAGCGAGGGACACAGAGAGCGAGGGACACAGAGAGCGAGGGACACAGAGAGCGAGGGACACAGAGAGCGAGGGACACAGAGAGCGAGGGACACAGAGCGAAGGACACAGAGCGAGGGACACAGCGAGAGCGAGGGACACAGCGAGAGCGAGGGACACAGCGAGAGCGAGGGACACAGCGAGAGCGAGGGACACAGAGATCGAGGGACACAGAGATCGAGGGACACAGAGAGTGAGAGACACAGAGAGCGAGGGACACAGTGAGAGCGAGGAACACAGCGAGAGCGAGGGACACAGAGAGCGCGAGGGACACAGAGAGAGCGAGGGACAGCGAGAGCGAGGGACACAGCGAGAGCGAGGGACACAGCGAGAGCGAGGGACACAGAGAGCGAGGGACACAGAGAGCGAGGGACACAGCGAGAGCGAGGGACACAGAGAGAGCCAGGGACACAGAGAGAGCGAGGGACAAAGAGAGAGAGGGACAGAGAGAGCGAGGGACACAGCGAGAGCGAGGGACACAGCGAGAGCGAGGGACACACAGCTAGGGACACACCGAACGAGGGACACACAGAGCGAGGGACACACAGAGCGAGGGACACACAGAGCGAGGGACACACAGAGCGAGGGACACACAGAGCGAGGGACACACAGAGCGAGGGACACAGAGCGAAGGACACAGCGAGAGCGAGGGACACAGCGAGAGAGAATGGGACACAGCGAGAGAGAGGGGAACACAGCGAGAGAGAGGGGGACACAGCGAGAGACAGAGCGGGACACAGCGAGAGAGAGAGAGCGGGACACAGCGAGAGAGAGGGGGACACAGCGAGAGAGAGCGGGACACCGCGAGTGAGAGGGGGACACAGCGAGAGAGAGGGGGACACAGCGAGATATAGGGGACACAGCGAGAGAGAGGGGGACACAGCGAGAGAGAGGGGGACACAGCGAGAGAGGGGGACACAGCGAGATAGAGGGGGACACAGCGAGAGAGAGGGGGACACAGCGAGAGAGAGGGGGACACAGCGAGAGAGAGGGGGACACAGCGCGAGAGAGAGGGACACAGCTCGAGAGTGAGGGACACAGCTCGAGAGTGACACAGCGCTAGAGAGAGGGACACAGCGCTAGAGAGAGGGACACAGCGCGAAGAGAGGGACACAGCGCGAAGAGAGGGACACAGCGCGAAGAGAGGGACACAGCGCGAGAGAGAGGGACACAGCGCGAGAGAGAGGGACACAGCGCAAGAGAGAGGGACACAGCGCAAGAGAGAGGGACACAGCGCTAGAGAGAGGGACACAGCGCTAGAGAGAGGGACACAGCGCGAGAAGAGGGACACAGCGCGAGAAGAGGGACACAGCGCGAGAGAGAGGGACACAGCGCGAGAGAGAGGGACACAGCACGAGAGAGAGGGACACAGCACGAGAGAGAGGGACACAGCACGAGAGAGAGGGACACAGCGCGAGAGAGAGGGACACAGCGAGAGAGACAGTGAGAGGGGGACACGGAGAGGGACCCAGAGAGAGTGACACAGATAGAAAGAGGTACGCAGTGAAAGAGAGGGATAGAGTGAGATAAAAGGACACAGAGAGAGACAGGGACACAGAGGGAGAGAGGGATACAGAGAGGGACAGAGAGAGGCGGGCACACAGAGAGAGTGACGGACACACACAGAGAAAGAGGTACACAGCGGGTCAGGATGTGAGGGTTAGGGGACATGAGGGTGTGATGGTGCCAGGACGTGAGGCAGTCAAGACATTGGGGTTATCAAACTGACCGTTTTCATTGAATCCAGATTGTTTCATTATAAATTCTAATCTCAGGAATTGACTTCAGAGGATTTCAGTGAAAAATCCCATTGAACCTCCTTGTCTAATAAAATGATGTTGTTGCCGGTGACCGTGTATTGATTCAGGAATAAACTTTACATCTCACAGTGAGGAAAAAATCAAATTGAATCCAAATTTATAGAGCAGCTCATTGAAGAAATCTGTCTGTGAACAACATGTAAAATATGAAGTGAAACTTTGCAATGAGCTTTGTTTTTGTGGCCAGGAATCTTCTCTTAAAATGGAGGCAGAAATGAAGTTGTGTTTAACGCACATTCTGTGATTTCTTGCTGGTTTTTGCTCATTCTATGGAAAGCCTTCCTAAGGCGACAGACGAATGGTCATTCCAAACATTTCAGAAATTCAGAGGGAAACAAATGTTAAACCAAAGACAGAAATAATGACAGGACATTGCTGAATCTCTTGTTGACTGCTGAATTAACATAACCATAGACAGGACAAGTGTCTTCCTTAGCAGACACAGGAACCACACCGAGGGGGACATTCCTGACAGAACGTCGGGGGTGGGGTCTGCACACAGGTCACTGAGGAGATCTCAGTCCAAACTGTTTCCAATCATTTCCAATACTATTTTAAATTAGGATTCAATCCTATCGGAGGGGAGTGAGTGAGTGAGGTATGGCAGATGCAGTATAACGTGGATAAATGTGAGGTTATCCACTTGGGTAGAAAAAATAACAAAGTCCCTGTCTAATAATTAATTTAATCCAATTTTTTCAGGCCTGCTCAGCGAACAACACTGGTGTGGGGAAGGCCAAGGTTTGGCTGAAGTCACATTCTGTGTGTGTGGGTCTGAGCAGCAAGGAGATCAGTATCTCTTGTCAGTCATTTACATGTCAATAGAGAGCTGTCCTCTGAGACACACATTCCACACATGGCAGAGACTAGGGGTGGAGTCTGCTCACAGCTCACTGAGGATATATCTGTGTCTGAGGGACTTCAGTTCACAAACCAAAAACCCACTACACTGAAAACATTACCCCTCTGCTTCAGTGTGTGTGTGTGTGTCGCTGGGTGTGTCAATCTGTCTGTTTTGAGCTGTGCATTTTGGGTGTTGACATGTTACTGATTGACTCGAGATTGGAAATGTTGGACTCCTGTTGTGCTGTTTTGTATATATTATTAAAATGTCCCTGTTATTACCTTTATAATCAATTTTATCTCCTTTTTTTCTCCAGAGGCATTTTTATTTGGAAAACTGGAAGGAGGTTAGGAATCCAGTGAGGAGGACGAGGGAGTGTGAATTCTTCCCGAGGGAGCGCTGGCTGAGGCCTGTTCCGCAGGCTTCACCCGGGTTATTACCCTGACTGAGGTTTAATTTTAATATTGGAGGGATCAAAGAGAGGGAGGGAGGGAGACATAAATATGTATAAGAGGGATAGAGAGACAGCGAGAAATACAAGAGAAGGGGATTTTCACAGTAACTTCATTGCAGTATTAATGTAAGCCTAATTGTGACAATAAAAAGATTTTGAGTATTAATTGTCTCTCAATCGTTTTTAACCTCTGGTTGAAAGCTGTGACTTATTTGTATTTGGATGTTGCTGAGGGGTTGTAAAACTGAAAAGGGCACCCTGGGCTCTCGCTGTATTAAATAGTTTCAATCTTTTCCTGTGGTTCAGTAAATTTTCTCCCCCTTTTCCCCAGGAATTTGAATTTTGAAGACTGCAATGCGACAGGAATCTTTGGACAAGGGATGTTCTCCAGAGGACAAGTGGATGGACTGAGGCCGACTCCACAGGCCGCACTCATGTGAGTTGTCTCTTTATTGCCGCCCCGGCCTTGCACTTAGACACAAACACATTAAACCTTTGGTGGGCGGCAAAGAGTAAAATACAAATCTGGAATATGAAGCTGTCTAATTTTGTTCCAAAATAACAGGGGTTATATTAATTCTGAGCGTCCCAGGGGTGGGGGGGACGGGACATTTCACTGTTTCAGCCACTCTGCAGTCTGGTAGAGAGAGAGAGAGAGAGAAATCTCAGATCAGAAACTCTGAACTCAATTTTGAAAGTGGTCATCATTTGTTGGGCTCTCCCTGTGCCCAGGTTGCCTGCAGAATTCACAAAATTAACGATAGTGGGGTCACTTTTAAAATGAATCCATTGACTGTAAAGTAATCTCGATTGCCTGGAATTGAAGTCCCTTAACTTGAAGCGGGTATAATTCTGGAATGAAGCCTGTGTTTTTGGCCAACTATCAGGGTGAAATTAAATTCGCAGGAGGTCATTTGAATTCAGTTTCCTGTGGTTGTGAATGTTGGATTCCTGTGTGTGACCCTGTCTCTCTCTCTTTCTCCTTCCCAACTATTAGAATGATAGAGAGAGAGAGCGAGAAGTACAGAAAGAGTGTGGGGCTTGGGGGGTAATGGAGATTAGAGAGAGGGAGAGGAGAAAGACAGAGGGTGGAGGGAGAGGGAGGTCGTGAAAAAGAGAGGCTTTCTCTCCCTTTCTGTCTTCTTTCCATACTTGCCTCTCTCTCTCTCTCTCTGTCTCCCCAGCTTTCTGCCGCTATCTGTCCATTTCTCTCCAGCTTTTTAGTGTCTCTTTAAACCGTTAATCTCAGAAAACCACCCCACAAACTGCAACGGGGAGTCTCATCACATCTTTCTGGGGAGACCCTGATTAGGGAAATAAATAGAAATAAATGCTGGGAAGGTGATGAGGGATAACGAGGGAGACAGAAATATGAATGAGAGGGATAGAGACCGAATGAGATAGCGAGAGAGAGAGAAAGAGAAACACAAGGGAAGCGGGAACTGTCTCTCAATCTTTTTTATTCTGTGGTTTATAACTGAGATTATTGTAGGTGGATGTTGCTGAGAGTGTGTGTAACTGAGAGGGGGAATCTTGGCCTCTTGCTGTGCGACAAGTTTAAACATTTTCCTGCATTTTAGTTAATTTCCTCCCTCTTTTCCCCAGGAATTTGAACTTTGAAGACTGCTATGCGACCAGGAATCTTTGGACAAAGGCTATTCTCCAGAGGACAAGTGGATGGACTGAGGCCTACTCCACAGGCTGCGCTCACGTGAGTTGTCTCTTTATTGCTGCCCCGGCCTTGCACTTCGACACAAACACATTAACCCTTTGGTGGGTGACAAAAAGTAAAATACAAATCTGGAATATGAAGCTGTCTAATTTTGTTCCAAAATAACAGGGGTTATATTAATTCTGAGCGTCCCGGGTATGTGTGGTGGTGGGGGGGGGGGGGGGGGGGGGGGGGGGGGATTTCACTGTCTCAGCCACTCTCTGCAACCTGGTAGCAAATGTGAACGACACTCAACACTGCCGACTGCACCTTCTGGGATCTTTCTGTGCGCCAATGGATTTCATATTAAAAAGGTTTTTCTTCGTTTTCAGAGGCTGTTTTACTCTTTCAGAAACTGAAGGGACTTCTCCAGGGATGTTCCAATCCACACATGACACGGCAGTGGGGGTGGGGTTGTTAGGTGCAGTGGGGAATGGGGCTCCCAGCAGGAGTGAGGGGGGAGGGGTGGGGGGAGGAAGGACAGTGTCCCATCTGGTTACGTCCAGATTGCTGCTGCTGTGGGATCTTGCTGTTCACTCACAGGCCTGTGGCCTTTGCCCGCGCAGCAACAGTGACCACAACTCTTAAAATAAAATAGCTCTCTCCCAGTGTTTGCGTGGGTTTCGTCCCCACAACCCAAAGATGTGCAGGCTAGGTGGATTGGCCACGTGAAATTCTCCCTTAATTGGAAAAAATGAATTAGGTACTGTAAATTTATAAAAATAAATAAATAAATAAAGAGTACCTACTTCTTTAAACAAACAATGAAATAGCTCACGGACTGCAAAGTGGGTTCGAAGGTCTCGAATTTTAAAGTCTTAAACTTGAGGGATTGGGAACGAGGGAGTTAATGAACCCTTTCTGCATGCACTGACGGGATATTCAGCCATGATCTCATCGCTGCTGAGAGAGAAATCCACCATCAGAAACTCTGAACTCAATTTGGAAAGTGTCACCATTTTTGGGATCTCCCCGTGCACAAGTTGCCTGCAGAATTCTTGAAATGAACCAACAGTGGGGTCACTTTAATAGTGAATCCATCGACTGTAAAGTAATCTCGAATTATAGTCCCTTAACTTGAAGCGGGTATAATTCTGGAATAAAACCTGTGTTTTAGGCCGAGACTTAAATGTGAGGGTGAAATGAAATTGACAGGGGGCCATTTGAATTCAGTTTGCTGTGGTCGTGATTGTTGGATTCCTGTGTGTGACCCTCTCTCTCTCTCTCTTCTTCCCAACTACTGTGATGAGAGAGAGAGTAGAGAAAGAGTGGGGGCGTGGGGGGCAGGGGTGGGGGAGGGGGGGTAAGAGGGAGATGTGAGAGAGAGAGGTTGGAGGGAGAGGGAGATAGTGAAAAAGAGAGGCTTTCTCTCCCTTTCTGCCTTTCCATTCTTGCCTCTCTCTCTGTCTCTGTTTTCCCAGCGTTCTGCCACTATCTGTCCATCTCTCCAGCTTTTTAGTGTCTCTTTAAACCTTTCATCAATGAAACCTTCCCACAAACTGCAATGGGGAGTCTCATCACTTCTTTCTGGGGAGACCCTGATTTGGGAAATAAACAGAAATAAATGCTGGGAGGGTGATTGTAAAAAGTCTCCTGACGGACCCGGCAGCTGGTTTCCCAGTTTAAAGAGGGAAGTGTAACTCTTTCTGGGGACAGTGGATGTGTTTCCAGACTCCGAATACCCGTGGTGTTCAGGGGTGGGGGTATTTGGGGGGTAGGGGATGGAAGATAGAATATAGCAGGCAAGGGAAGGAATATGTCCCTCCCCCCATCACCTCCTGCCTGGCCCACCCTGCCAGGATCACATTGCTGGTTGTGGGATCCTGCTGTGCGTCAGTGGCCTGCAGCCTTTCCTGAACTGTCAACTTAGTGACCACGCACAATTTAAAATTAAACTGGCTCACTGAGTGTGAAGCAGTCGGGAGGGGGTGAGGGAGTGGGTCTGAAATGAATAGGCCGCAGCCTGGGTACAGGTTTGTCCTCAATGGTGGTGTTTGTGTTTTAGACAGGGCGGTGGGATAGGAAGGATTTCTGAGGGGGTTTGGGGTTAAATGTCCCTGCCTCAGTCACTCCAGCTTTCTATCTCTCCCTCTCTCTCTCTCCCACTTTGCAGCCATTTCTTTCTACATTTCATCTTGTACTAAATGTAATAGAGAACCCCAATGTGATTTGTCGAGAGATTAGAGAGAGTGGAGGGAGAGAGAGGGTGAAAAAGAGAGGGGGGGAGAGAGAAAGAGAGAGAGAATGGAGGGAGAGATGTGGGGTGGGGTGAGGGGGTGATCAGGCACAGGGTCTGGGGGTGGGGGTTCTGCTGTGCACAGTCACGGCCCAGTTACAGTATCTTTTAGAAGTGCGATTTTACACAATCCTGAGACAGTCGATGTGTAAATGCCCTGAGACAGCCCTGTCCTGTCCTGAGACAGTCAATTTGAAAATGTCCTGAGACAGTCGATTTGAAAATGTCCTGAGACAGCCCTGTCCTGTCCTGAGACGGTCGATTTGAAAATGCCTTGAGACAGCCCTGTCCTTTCCTGAGACAGTCGATTTGAAAATGTCCCGAGACAGCCCTGTCCTGTTCTGAGACAGTCGATTTGAAAATGTCCCGAGACAGCCCTGTCCTGTTCTGAGACGAGTCGATTTGAAAATGTCCCGAGACAGCCCTGTCCTGTTCTGAGACAGTCGATTTGAAAATGTCCCGAGACAGCCCTGTCCTGTCCTGAGACAGTCGATTTGAAAATGTCCTGAGACAGCCCTGTCCTGTCCTGAGACAGTCGATTTGAAAATGTCCCGAGACAGCCCTGTCCTGTTCTGAGACGAGTCGATTTGAAAATGTCCCGAGACAGCCCTGTCCTGCCCTGAGACAGTCGATTTGAAAATGTCCTGAGACAGCCCTGTCCTGTTCTGAGACAGTCGATTTGAAAATGTCCCGAGACAGCCCTGTCCTGTCCTGAGACAGTCGATTTGAAAATGCCCTGAGACAGCCCTGTCCTGTCCTGAGACAGTCGATTTCAAAATGTCCCGAGACAGCCCTGTCCTGTTCTGAGACAGTCGATTTGAAAATGTCCCGAGACAGCCCTGTCCTGTCCTGAGACAGTCGATTTGAATATGTCCCGAGACAGCCCTGTCCTGTCCTGAGACAGTCGATTTGAATATGTCCCGAGACAGCCCTGTCCTGTCCTGAGACGAGTCGATTTGAAAATGCCTCCAGAGGGAAAGAAGCCCTGAGAGAGAAAGAGAGGGGGGGTGGGAGAAATTGCCTGTCTCACTCTTCCCCACCGCATCCCCCTCCCCTCACCGAGCCTCTCTCTCCAGCTATTTCCCTCTATATTTCCTCTTCCAATAAAATGATAAAAACACCGATGTGATTTGTCGTTATTTGAATGGGGAGGCTGGTGGGGGTGGGGAATGTGTGTGTGTGTGGGTGGGGGGTGTGGAGGGGGGCGGTTGAGTGGGAGGTTGTTAAGAAAGATGCAGGATATGGACTGGGCTCCTGTATCCATCATGTTTATTTTCTGTGGGATCCTGCTGTGCACACTGCAACATGTAAACATGAACGCATCGACTTTCATAATGTTGCCGAGGTGCTGGAATTGAATTTGTAAATGTGAGGCTGTGTAAGGGATTGTTTCTGATCCCAGAATATCTCCTGTGCTGAAGAAGGACAGATTAGTAAAGTGTTGGTGATGGGGAGGGGGGGGTGATGTGGGGAGAGAGGAGGGGGGGTTAATTCAGCTTACTGAGTTCTCCAAAGTTTCCAGGCTTCCCCCCACTCACCTCCCCCCCCCCCGGCCCCACTGTCAGTTTTAAAGAGGGGCTTCTATTTAATCAGACAATTTCCCAATCGCACAGTGCCCGTGTTGTACTGTGATTAATGTCACGGTTCCTTGTGAAAGCCCAGGGGACCGTTTGAATCGACTTTTACTGAGTTTCTGCTTGTCACATTCTCAGTCTCTCACAGTCTCCATCGTTCTCCCAGAATGAGATAAATTGTTAAAGAGAGAGAGAGAGAGAGAGAGAAAAAGGGGAGAGCGAGGGAAACAGGACTAGACGGCAGAATAGAGGTGGAGTTTGGTGGGTGGGCCGAGGGAGGTGTGTGGCGGGGGGTTAGAGAGACAGTATCTGGGGGTCTCCAGTGTGAAGTCAGTGCCCAGCTCCCAGTCCCAGGCATGGGGGTGGGGGTGGGGGGGGGCTCTGTCACACCCTGTGGGGATTCCCTGATTTGGGAATAGAAATAAATTCTGGGGGGGCGATTTTAAAAAGTCTCCTAAAGGAATTGGCGGCTGATTCCCCCAGTGTAAAGAGGGCAGTGACGTGATGACTTTGCATTTGTCTCTGTGTCTGTCGCTCTCTCTGTCGCTCTGTGTCTGCGTCATTTTCTCGTTCTGTCGATACCTCTCTGACTGCCTAACTCTGTCTCTCTCTTTACCTCTCTCTCTCCCTCTGTCTCTGTGCCAGTTTCTCATTCTGTCTCTCTCTGACTGCCTGACTCTGTCTGTCTCTCTCTCTCTGCCTCTATCTTCTGTCTGTCTCTCTCTCCCTGTCGGTCTGTCTCTACCTCTCTCTGACTGCCTGACTCTGTCTGTCTCTCTCTCTCTGCCTCTATCTTCTGTCTGTCTCTCTCTCCCTGTCGGTCTGTCTCTACCTCTCTCTGACTGCCTGACTCTGTCTGTCTCTCTCTCTCTGCCTCTATCTTCTGTCTGTCTCTCTCTCCCTGTCGGTCTGTCTCTACCTCTCTCTGACTGCCTGACTCTGTCTGTCTCTCTCTCTCTGCCTCTATCTTCTGTCTGTCTCTCTCTCTCCCCGTCGGTCTGTCTCTACCTCTCTCTGACTGCCTGACTCTGTCTGTCTCTCTCTGCCTCTATCTTCTGTCTGTCTGTCTCTCTCTCTCCCTGTCGGTCTGTCTCTACCTCTCTCTGACTGCCTGACTCTGTCTCTCTCTCTCTGCCTCTATCTTCTGTCTGTCTGTCTCTCTCTCTCCCTGTCGGTCTGTCTCTACCTCTCTCTGACTGCCTGACTCTGTCTCTCTCTCTCTGCCTCTATCTTCTGTCTGTCTGTCTCTCTCTCTCCCTGTCGGTCTGTCTCTACCTCTCTCTGACTGCCTGACTCTGTCTGTCTGTCTCTCTCGGCCTCTATCTTCTGTCTCTCTCTCTCCCCCCGTCGGTCTGTCTCTACCTCTCTCTGACTGCCTGACTCTGTCTCTCTCTCTCTGCCTCTATCTTCTGTCTCTCTCTCTCCCCCCGTCGGTCTGTCTCTACCTCTCTCTGACTGCCTGACTCTGTCTCTCTCTCTCTGCCTCTATCTTCTGCCTCTGTCTGTCTCTCTCTCCCTGTCGGTCTGTCTCTACCTCTCTCTGACTGCCTGACTCTGTCTGTCTCTCTCTCTCTGCCTCTATCTTCTGTCTCTCTCTCTCTCCCCCTGTCGGTCTGTCTCTACCTCTCTCTGACTGCCTGACTCTGTCTGTCTCTCTCTGCCTCTATCTTCTGTCTGTCTGTCTCTCTCTCCCTGTCGGTCTGTCTCTACCTCTCTCTGACTGCCTGACTCTGTCTCTCTCTCTCCGCCTCTATCTTCTGTCTGTCTCTCTCTCCCTGTCGGTCTGTCTCTACCTCTCTCTGACTGCCTGACTCTGTCTGTCTGTCTCTCTGCCTCTATCTTCTGTCTCTCTCTCTCCCCCTGTCGGTCTGTCTCTACCTCTCTCTGACTGCCTGACTCTGTCTCTCTCTCTCTGCCTCTATCTTCTGTCTCTCTCTCTCCCCCTGTCGGTCTGTCTCTACCTCTCTCTGACTGCCTGACTCTGTCTCTCTCTCTCTGCCTCTATCTTCTGTCTGTCTGTCTCTCTCTCCCCCTGTCGGTCTGTCTCTACCTCTCTCTGACTGCCTGACTCTGTCTGTCTCTCTCTCTCTGCCTCTATCTTCTGCCTCTGTCTGTCTCTCTCTCCCTGTCGGTCTGTCTCTACCTCTCTCTGACTGCCTGACTCTGTCTCTCTCTCTCTGCCTCTATCTTCTGCCTCTGTCTGTCTCTCTCTCCCTGTCGGTCTGTCTCCACCTCTCTTTGACTACCTGTCTCTCTCACTTCTCTCTCACTCCCTCTGTCTCTGCCTGCCTGTCTGTGTGTCGTTGTGTCACTCTCTTTCTCTTTCTGTCTGTCTCATGGTTTAAAGTGCTCAACACAGCTGACATTGCAATAAATCCAGGTTCGAGTTAAATGCACAGGAAATATTTGGATTTGAGTTTTAGTGATGTACTGACTTTGCATTTTTCCCTTCTCTCTGTGTGTTTCTGTCTCTGTCTGTTTCTCTCTCTCCCTCCCATCTTTGTCTTCAGCTTGTGAAGTGACAGAGAGAGAGAGAGACGGAGACAGAGAGAGAGAGTCAGAGAGAGAGAGTCAGAGAGAGAGAGAGAGTCAGAGACAGAGAGAGAGACAGAGAGAGACAGAGTCAGAGAGACAGAGTCAGAGACAGAGAGAGAGACAGAGAGAGAGACAGAGAGACAGAGAGTCAGAGAGAGAGTCAGAGAGAGAGACAGAGAGAGAGACAGAGAGAGAGAGACAGAATCAGAGAGACAGAGAGTCAGAGAGAGAGACAGAGAGAGAGAGACAGAGAGAGAGACACACAGAGAGACAGAGAGAGAGAGAGAGACACAGAGAGAGTCAGAGAGAGAGACAGAGAGAGAGAGAGAAGCCAGAGGGGCAGGGAGCGGGAAGAGGAGATTTTTGGATGAGGGTCTCTGCTGCACAGCCAGGGCAGACCCCCACCTCCCCCCCCATATTCCTCACCCCGCCATGGTGTCCACACTGTAAACCTAAATAGACGGAGGGAAAGGGCGGGGGGAGAAACAGGGTGAGGGAGAACCAAACTGAGAGGGGGTGGGGAACATTGGGGACTCAGTGGGGGAAATCGATGCTGGATCTTGGAGCGGTTGAGTCCTCCTCCGTTGTGGGGCTGCCCGTGGGATCCTGCTGTGCAGAATGGTCTTCATTGTAACTTTAGTCATTAGTACATTGACTGGTGGGGGTGGGGGGTGGGGGGAGGAAGGTTTTGGGTTTTAGTTCTGTAATCATGAAAATTAAACATGTCCAGTGTGATGGGAAAGGAGAGAGAGAGAATGGGAAAGGAGAGAGAGAATGGGAAAGGAGAGAGAGAAAGGAAAAGGAGAGAGAGAAAGGAAAAGGAGAGAATATGGTAAAGGGGGAGGGAGAGAGAGAAGGGGACGGAGATTGGTAACGGTGCCTTGGAGTCTTGCTGGGCAGAGATGACCTCCCGGAAAGTGCCTCCCTAAAGAAGCAGCCGCTGGGTTTTAAATCCATCCTCCACTTGTGAAGCTGGTGGGAGAGGGACGGAATTGAAAGTTGTTTACGGTGAAGTTTTATTCCTGGATAATTCTGCTGCCAGTTTTCCCCATACGGGGATGAATTGAGGGATTCAGTGCAATGTGCAGGAAGCATTTTGAGTTTATTGAGGTGTTGACTGGATTTCTCTCTCTCTGTCTGCCTGTCCACATTTTGGACCATCTGTGAATTTTGTGTTTATACAGATCCACCCTGGATAATGTTGCTGTCCAGCTTGTTTTAAAGAAGGATACAGCTCTGGGGAGGATCAAAGGATGTGGGGGGGGGGACGGACAGGTTACTGAGTTGGATGGTCAGCCGTGATAATGAATGGCAGAGCAGGTTGGAAGGGCCGAATGGCCTGCTCCTGGTTTCCGTGTTTAAATTGTTCCCCTGTCCGTGAGCAGGTTGTGTGTGTGTGTGGAATCGTGCTGTGTACTCGCCTGGTCTGGCTCCCTATTACTTACAAACACCCGCGAGCTCACTGTAAATGTAAAAGATTGAGGGATAGAGGGAGGCTGGGAGAAGGAGAGGCAGACACAGAGAGAGATAGATAGGGAAATGGAGGGAGGGAAGGGCAGCTGAACAGGGAGGGGCTGGGAGGGGGGTGTGTGAGGGGCTCAGGAAGGGTAGTGGAAAGAGACAGAGTGTAAGGAGGGGGGGATGTCCACCTCTGCCGTGGGACTGTTACTGGGATCTTGCTGTGCGGAACTGCCTTCATTGCGGCTGTAATCGATTCATTGACTGGAGAGGGTTTGGGATGTGATTGTGGAATGTTAAACATTAAAACATGTCCAGTGTAGCGGGACTTTATGAAAATCGCTTATTGTCACAAGTCGGCTTCAATGAAGTTACTGTGAAAAGCCCCTAGTCACCACATTCCGGCGCCTGTTCAGGGAGGCTGGTACAGGATGATAAGACATGAACATTTCGAAGGACATTTCGATCGAGCGTTGACAAGGGCCTGGAATGTAAAAGGCGGTGACTGGAAGCGGGCTTAAATTGCCAATCAGAACGTTAGTAATGTCACATTTACATGGAAAAGGCCAGGGACCATTTTAATTCACTTTACTGAGTTTCTGAGTGCAGAATGTTCTTGTCTCTGTCTCTTCCAGATTTCTCTCTGTTGGAGAGAATTGGGCGGTTGCGACACCCAACGTGTGGTGACATTCAAGGCTCTGGGCCTAGTGCTGGGCAGAGGGATGAGAGCAGATTAGAGTATTTACACTTGTCTCTCCAGGCTTGGTGGGTGGAAGGGCCTGTTCTGTACGGTCTGATTCTGTGGAGATCTGGCTCAGAGAGGGATAGGGAGAGAGAGAAATGAAACGAGAGAGAGGGAGAGAAATGAAATGAGAGGGAGGGAGAGAAATGAAATGAGAGGGAGGGAGGGAGAGAAATGAAATGAGAGAGAAATGAAATGGGAGAGAAAGAGAGAGATGGAGGCAGAGGTAAGTGATGGAAGTTGAAGGCTGGGGATGTGAAGGGGATCTGGAGGGGTGGGGGAGAGAGATAGAGAGTGTGAGAGGGGTGTCCTGCACCATCGTGGTACTGCCAGTGGGATCTTGCTGTGTAGAATTGCCTTCATTGCTCATGTACACTGACTGGAGGGGTGATTGGATCTGATTGTGCAATTAGGACGGAGATAGGGGAGAGTGCAAAGCCAGAGGGAGAGGAAAGAGAGACAAGAGTCATGGATGGGGGTTCCTGGTGTAGAGTCAGGGTCCAGCGCCCCCCCCCCCCCTTGCGCCCACTCAACCCACCCCATATTCCTCGCACGGCGACAATGTCCACACTGGGGGGTGGGGGATGTTGGGGGCTGTGTGGGTGAAAGAGAGCCAATGAGGCGATGGGGTGGGAGGGGCTATCCAGAGACAGCAAAGCAGAGGTGGACATTGGTTGGTGGTTCAAGGGAGGGGGGGATAAAGACACAGAATCTGACGGTCTCCAGTGTGGGATCTTGCTGTGTGAGGCTGAGGGAAATATTGACGTGGGGCGGTGGGACCACTTGGGAGAGGCGAGCTTTGATCAGGAATAGTCAGCGTGGCAGAGGGAGGCCGTGCTGAACCAATGGGACTGAATTATTTGAGGAGGTGACCAGATGAGGGTGGTGCAGTTGATGTAGTTTATCTGGATTGCAGCCAAGCCTCTGACAAGGGCCCACATGGGAGACTGATAAAGAAGTTAAATGCACATGGGAGATGGGGTAACTTGGAAGCAGAACTGAGTTAGTGATAAGAGACAGAGGGTGGTGGGAGAAGCCTGTTTGTGTGACTGGACGCCTGTCGAAAATGAAAATCGCTTATTGTCACAAGTAGGCTTGAAATGAAGTTACTGTGAAAAGCCCCTAGTCGCCACATTCCGGTGCCTGTTCGGGGAGGCTGGTACGGGAATTGAACCATGCTTCTGGCCTGCCTTGGTCTGCTTTCAAAGCCAGCAATTTAGCCCTGTGCTAAACCAGCCCAGTCATAAAGTTAAAGATGTTTACAGCATGGAAACTGGCCCTTCGGCCCAGCGTGTCCATGCTGCCCTGTTTCTATCACTAAGCTATTCCCACTTGCCCGCATTTGGCCCATATCCCTCTGTACCCACCCTGCCCATGGATGGGAGGGTTCCTGCCCCCCTAGACCCCGCCCCACATTCCTCACCTAACAACTGCGGCACTTCTCACCTCAAACCCTTTTTTATCAAATCCGGCCGATACCACATTGCAGTGTGTGTGTGGGATCCTGCTGTGCGAGGATGAGGGACATATTGAAGTGGAGTAAGAGGGGGTAGTTTGTTTGGAGAGGGGTAAATGTTCTCGGGTGTTTGTGGGATTGGACTGTGCACTGCCACTGTACCATGGAATATACTGACTTCCAAGTGTTTGTGAGAGAGGGAGAGGCGACTGATGGAAGGGGAAGCGTCAGTATTAATACTGAATGAGGAAACAGCAGCAATCCTGGAGCACTGGCTCGGGAGACATTATCTTTGACCTTAATGATTTTGACAGTAAAATTCTCTCGTCCCACATTGTTGTAATGAAGTAAAGATGCTCCATCTGTGCAGTAATTGAGTAGCAGGTGCTACATCGGTGTTGTAATTGGTTAGCAGGTGCCCCATCAGTGCTGTAATTAATAATTGTGCTCGCTCAGTGTTGTAATTGTTTATCGGGTACTCCCTCAGTATCAGTGTTGTAATTGGGTATCAGGTTCTCTGTCAGTGTTGTAATTGGTTAACGGGTGCTCCCTCAGTGTTGTAATTGGTTATCGGGTGCTCCGTCAGTGTTGTAATTGGTTAACGGGTGCTCCCTCAGTGTTGTAATTGGGTTATCGGGTGCTCCCTCAGTGTTGTAATTGTTTACCGGGTGCTCCCTCAGTGTTGTAATTGTTTATCGGGTGCTCCGTCAGTGTTGTAATTGTTTATCGGGTGCTCCCTCAGTGTTGTAATTGTTTATCGGGTGCTCCCTCAGTGTTGTAATTGTTTACCGGGTGCTCCGTCAGTGTTGTAATTGTTTACCAGGTGCTCCCTCAGTGTTGTAATTGTTTACCGGGTGCTCCGTCAGTGTTGTAATTGTTTATCGGGTGCTCCTCAGTGTTGTAATTGGGTATCGGGTGCTCCGTCAGTGTTGTAATTGTTTATCGGGTGCTCCCTCAGTGTTGTAATTGGGTATCGGGTGCTCCCTCAGTGTTGTAATTGGTTATCGGGTGCTCCGTCAGTGTCGTAATTGTTTATCGGGTGCTTCCTCAGTGTTGTAATTGTTTATCAGGTGCTCCCTCAGTGTTGTAATTGACTATCGGGTGCTCCCTCAGTGTTGTAATTGTTTATCGGGTGCTCCCTCAGTGTTGTAATTGTTTATCGGGTGCTCCGTCAGTGTTGTAATTGTTTATCGGGTGCTCGTCAGTGTTGTAATTGGGTATCGGGTGCTCCGTCAGTGTTGTAATTGACTATCGGGTGCTCCGTCAGTGTTGTAATTGGGTATCGGGTGCTCCGTCAGTGTTGTAATTGGGTATCGGGTGCTCCGTCAGTGTTGTAATTGGGTATCGGGTGCTCCGTCAGTGTTGTAATAGTTTATCGGGTGCTCCGTCAGTGTTGTAATTGGGTGTCGGGTGCTCCGTCAGTGTTGTAATAGTTTATCGGGTGCTCCGTCAGTGTTGTAATTGGTTATCCGGTGCTCCCACAGTTTTGTAATTGGTTATCGGGTGCTCCGTCAGTGTTGTAATTGGTTATCGGGTGCTCCGTCAGTGCTGTAATTGGTTATCGGGTGCTCCCTTAGTGTTGTAATTGGTTATCGGGTGCTCCCTCAGTGTTGTAATTGGGTATCCGGTGCTCCCTCAGTGTTGTAATTGACTATCGGGTGCTCCGTCAGTGTTGTAATTGGGTTATCGTTTGCTCCCCGAGCGTTGTAATTGGTTTTCGGGTGCTCCCTCAGTTTGTAATTGACTATCGGGTGCTCCGTCAATATTGTAACTGGTTATCGGGTGCTCCGTCAGTGTTGTAATTGATTATCGGGTGCTCCGTCAGTGTTGTAATTGGTTATCGGGTGCTCTCTCAGTGTTGTAATTGGTTATCGGGTGCTCTCTCAGTGTTGTAATTGGTTATCGGGTGCTCCATCAGTGTTGTAACTGGTTATCGGGTGCTCTCTCAGTGTTGTAATTGGTTATCGGGTGCTCTCTCATTGTTGTAATTGGTTATCGGGTGCTCCGTCAGTGTTGTAATTGTTTATCGTGTGCTCCCTCAGTGTTGTAATTGTTTATCGGGTGCTACCTCAGTGTTGTAATTGTTTATCGGGTGCTCCATCAGTGTTGTAATTGTTTACCGGGTGCTCCGTCAGTGTTGTAATTGTTTATCGGGTGCTCCCTCAGTGTTGTAACTGGTTATCGGGTGCTCTCTCAGTGTTGTAATTGGTTATCGGGTGCTCCGTCAGTGTTGTAATTGTTTATCGGGTGCTCCGTCAGTGTTGTAATTGGGTATTGGGTGCTCCGTCAGTGTTGTAATTGTTTATCGGGTGCTCCGTCAGTGTTGTAATTGTTTATCGGGTGCTCTCTCAGTGTTGTAATTGTTTATCGGGTGCTCCCTCAGTGTTGTAATTGTTTATCGGGTGCTCCCTCAGTGTTGTAATTGTTTATCGGGTGCACCCTCAGTGTTGTAATTGTTTATCGGGTGCACCATCAGTGTTGTAATTGTTTATCGGGTGCTCCCTCAGTGTTGTAATTGGTAATCGGGTGCTCCATCAGTGTTGTAACTGGTTATCGGGTGCTCTCTGTGTTGTAATTGTTTATCGGGTGCTCCACCAGTGTTGTAATTGTTTATCGGGTGCTCCGTCAGTGTTGTAATTGTTTATCGGGTGCTCTCTGTGTTCTAATTGTTTATCGGGTGCTCCCTCAGTGTTGTAATTGTTTATCGGGTGCTCCCTCAGTGTTGTAATTGGGTATTGGGTGCTCCGTCAGTGTTGTAATTGTTTATCGGGTGCTCCCCTCAGTGTTGTAACTGGTTATCAGGTGCTCTCTCAGTGTTGTAATTGGTTATCGGGTGCTCTCTCAGTGTTGTAATTGGTTATCGGGTGCTCCGTCAGTGTTGTAATTGTTTATCGGGTGCTCCCTCAGTGTTGTAATTGTTTATCGGGTGCTCCATCAGTGTTGTAATTGTTTATCGGGTGCTCCCTCAGTGTTGTAATTGTTTATCGGGTGCTCCACCAGTGTTGTAATTGTTTATCGGGTGCTCCACCAGTGTTGTAATTGTTTATCGGGTGCTTCGTCAGTGTTGTAATTGTTTATCGGGTGCTCTCTCAGTGTTCTAATTGTTTATCGGGTGCTCCCTCAGTGTTGTAATTGTTTATCGGGTGCACCCTCAGTGTTGTAATTGTTTATCGGGTGCACCATCAGTGTTGTAATTGTTTATCGGGTGCTCCCTCAGTGTTGTAATTGGTTATCGGGTGCTCCCTCAGTGTTGTAATTGGTTATCGGGTGCTCCCTCAGTGTTGTAATTGGTTATCGGGTGCTCTCTCAGTGTTGTAATTGGTTATCGGGTGCTCCATCAGTGTTGTAATTGTTTATCGGGTGCTCCGTCAGTGTTGTAATTGTTTATCGGGTGCTCCGTCAGTGTTGTAATTGTTTATCGGGTGCTCCGTCAGTGTTGTAATTGTTTATCGGGTGCTCCCTCAGTGTTGTAACTGGTTATCGGGTGCTCCCTCAGTGTTGTAACTGGTTATCGGGTTCTCCCTCAGTGTTGTAATTGGGTATCCGGTTTCCCTCAGTGTTGTAATTGACTATCGGGTGCTCAGTCAGTGTTGTAATTGGGTTATTGGGTGCTCCCTCAGTGTTGTAATTGGGTATTGGGTGCTCCCTCAGTGTTGTAATTGGGTATCGGGTTCTCCCTCAGTGTTGTAATTGACTATCGGGTGCTCCGTCAGTGTTGTAATTGGGTGCTCCCCGAGCGTTGTAATTGGTTTTCGGGTGCTTCCCTCAGTGTTGTAATTGGGTATCGGGCGCTCTCTTAGTGTTGTAATTGACTATCGGGTGCTCCGTCAGTGTTGTAATTGGGTATCGGGTGCTCCCTCAGTGTTGTAATTGGGTATTGGGTGCTCCCTCAGTGTTGTAATTGGGTATTGGGTGCTCCCTCAGTGTTGTAATTGGGTATCGGGTTCTCCCTCAGTGTTGTAATTGACTATAGGGTGCTCCGTCAGTGTTGTAATTGGGTATTGGGTGCTCCCTCAGTGTTGTAATTGCAAAGCAGTGGGGCTGAAAGGGTCGCAGTCCTCAGCAACGGCAGGGAGCTGGATAGACACGATAGGTACAGCTGCTTCAGGAGGGACAGAGGTGCAGGAAAGGGGAGTTGCCTTTTTGATTAAGGGCAACGCCACGGCAGTAGTCAAGAGATGAAATAACCGAGGAATCATCCAGCAATGTTTTGTGGGTGGAACTAAGGATGGGATGGTGACCTCAGTGGGATTGTACCCAAATAGTCAACAGGAATTAGAAGATGAAATGTGCAGGGAGATTGGGGAAACTTGCAGGAGTAATAGGGTGGTCACACTGGGGGATTTTAATTTTCATAATATAGTCTCGGTCAAGGTTGGGGGTGAGGGAAAGAGTGAGTGTGCAAGAGGGTAGGGGGAGAGGGCGGGAGGAGTCTGAGGGGGAGTGGGTGGGAGGAGCCTGAGGGGGAGAGGGTGGGGGGGAGACAGAGGGGAAGAGGGTGGGGGGGGGGAGTCTGAGGGGGAGAGGATGGGGGGAGACAGAGGGGGAGGGGGTGGGGGGGGGAGACAGAGGGGGAGAGGGTGGGGGGAGAGGGTGGGGGAGACAGAGGGGGAGAGGGTGGGGGGGGAGACAGAGGGGGAGAGGGTGGGGGGGGAGAGGGTGGGGGAGAGAGGGGGGAGACAGAGGGGGAGAGGGTGGGGGGAGAGGGTGGGGGGAGACAGAGGGGGAGAGGGTGGGGGGAGACAGAGGGGGAGAGGGTGGGGGAGACAGAGGGGGAGAGGGTGGGGGAGAGGAAGACAGAGGGTGGGGGGAGACAGAGGGGGAGAGGGTGGGGGGAGACAGAGGGGGAGAGGGTGGGGGGCGGGGGAGAGACAGAGACTAAACACCAGTCCTGAAGTGAGCAGGGAGAGTGGGGGAGGGGAAAGTGTCAGATATTTATCAGGATTTGTTGGAGGCAAAGGAAGACAGAGGGGGAGAAGGGGGGGGGGGGGGGAGACAGAGGGGCAGATGTGGGAGGCGGGGGAGAGACAGAGACTAAACACCAGTCCTGGAGTGAGCAGGGAGAGTGGGGGAGGGGAAAGTGTCAGATATTTATCAGGATTTGTTGGAGGCAAAGGAAGACAGAGGGGGAGACAGAGGGGGAGAGGGTGGGGGGGAGAGACAGAGGGGCAGATGTGGGAGGCGGGGGAGAGACAGAGACTAAACACCAGTCCTGGAGTGAGCAGGGAGAGTGGGGGAAGGGAAAGTGTCAGATATTTATCAGGATTAGTTGGAGGTGGAGGAACTGAAGGGCAAGTGGGAGGAGGAGTTAGGTGGAGAGTTAGAGGCGGGTCTGCGGGCAGACACCCTAAGCAGGGTTAATTCCTCCTCACCATGTGCCAGGCTCAGCCTAATCCAGTTTAAAGTGGTACACCGGGCACACATGGCAGCGGCGAGGATGAGCAAGTTTTTTGGGGTAGTAGATAGATGTGCGAGGTGTGCAGGAAGCCCAGCAAACCACGTCCACATGTTTTGGGCATGTCCGAAGCTCAGAGGGTTTTGCTGAAGCAATGTCCAGGGTGCTAGACACGTGGGTGGTGACGAATGCAGAGGCAGCGATCTTTGGAGTGTCAGAAGACCCGGGAGTTCAGGGAGTGAAGGAGGCCGACGTTCTGGCCTTTGCCTCCCTGGTAGGCCGTAGATGGATCCTTTTAACGTGGAGGGACTCGGAGCTCCCCCGAGTGTGGAGACTTGGCTCAGTGACATGGCTGGGTTTCTCCAGCTGGAGAAAATAAAGTTTGCCTTGAGGGGGTCAATGCTGGGGTTCTCTCGGAGGAGGCAGCCGTTCGTCGAGTTTCTCGGGGAAAATTAATGTCAGCAGAAGCAGCATTGTGAAGAGGGGGAGGAGAGGTGCAATATGGTTAAGGGATGTACAGAAGGGGTTGGGTGGGAAATGTCTAGTCTACCATGTTGATGGTTATGTTATAATTGCTTTTGTTATTGTTATAAAAATTATGCAAGTACTTCAATAAAATGTTTTTTAAAACAACTAAATTGTAGCATCGTCTGGCCGTGTTTATAAAATGGGTTTTATTAAACAGATTGAGGGCAGTCCCAGAATGTTGCTGTGCCTTTATTATTTCAATAACGCTTGGCTTTAATCAATTTCCAGCTTTCTCTCCCCGAGGAAAGTTGATTTTGAAGCTTGGACGACGCAAAGAGAATCTTTCCTCGGTGAGCAATCCTCAGACAGGAGTTCTAACCTGAGAGAAACAGAATAAATGTCAATGTGTGTTTGTCCGGCATTATTGGGGTTTCATTATTCTAATCGGCACTCAAGCGTTGGGCTCGATTTTGTTTTTTTGGGAGGTGTGGGCTGGAGTCTCAGTGTCTCTGGGGGTGAGTGGGGGGGGGGGAAGAAGAGGCAGGAGTCAGTGTCTCTGGGGGGAGTGGGAGACCGGTGACATTTGCACACCAAGGGTTGGGTGAGTTATTCCAGTGAACAAGATGTCGTGTGGGAGCTGGAGGGAACGCAGCCTCAGGAGGGGATTAAGGAGGTGGAGTGTGGGAGCTGGAGGGAACGCAGCCTCAGGTGGGGATTAAGGAGGTGGAGTGTGGGAGCTGGAGGGAACGCAGCCTCAGGTGATTAAGGAGGTGGAGTGTGGGAGCAGGAGGGAACGCAGCCTCAGGAGGTGATTAAGGAGGTGGAGTGTGGGAGCAGGAGGGAACGCATCCTCAGGAGGGGATTAAGGAGGTGGAGTGTGGGAGCTGGAGGGAACGCATCCTCAGGAGGGGATTAAGGAGGTGGAGTGTGGGAGCGGGAGGGAACGCATCCTCAGGAGGGGATTAAGGAGGTGGAGTGTGGGAGCAGGAGGGAACGCAGCCGCAGGAGGTGATTAAGGAGGTGGAGTGTGGGAGCAGGAGGGAACGCAGCCGCAGGAGGGGATTAAGGAGGTGGAGAGTGGGAGCAGGAGAGAACGCAGCCTCAGGAGGGGATTAAGGAGGTGGAGTGTGGGAGCGGGAGGGAACGCAGCCTCAGGAGGTGATTAAGGAGGTGGAGTGTGGGAGCAGGAGGGAACGCAGCCTCAGGAGGGGATTAAGGAGGTGGAGGTTGGGAGCAGGAGGGAACGCAGCCTCAGGTGGGGATTAAGGAGGTGGAGAGTGGGAGCAGGAGGGAACGCAGCCTCAGGAGGGGATTAAGGAAGTGGAGAGTGGGAGCAGGAGGGAACGCAGCCTCAGGAGAGGATTAAGGAGGTGGAGTGTGGGAGCAGGAGGGAACGCAGCCTCAGGAGGGGATTAAGGAGGTGGAGGTTGGGAGCAGGAGGGAACGCAGCCTCAGGAGGTGATTAAGGAGGTGGAGTTTGGGAGCAGGAGGGAACGTAGCCTCAGGAGAGGATTAAGGAGGTGGAGTGTGGGAGCAGGAGGGAACGCAGCCTCAGGAGAGGATTCAGGAGGTGGAGAGTGGGAGCAGGAGGGAACGCAGCCTCAGGAGAGGATTAAGGAGGTGGAGAGTGGGAGCAGGAGGGAACGCAGCCTCAGGAGGGGATTAAGGAGGTGGAGAGTGGGAGCAGGAGGGAACGCAGCCTCAGGAGGGGATTAAGGAGGTGGAGAGTGGGAGCAGGAGGGAACGCAGCCTCAGGAGAGGATTAAGGAGGTGGAGAGTGGGAGCAGGAGGGAACGCAGCCTCAGGAGGGGATTAAGGAGGTGGAGGTTGGGAGCAGGAGGGAACGCAGCCTCAGGAGGGGATTAAGGAGGTGAGTGTGGGAGCAGGAGGGAACGCAGGAGGGGTCTGATGTGTTTTAATAAATTAAATAGTGGATTTGCACCTTCATTTCATTTGAACTCTCCCCGTGTTGGTCAGGGTTTTGGGGGGCCCAACCCCCCCCCCCCCCAACCCAACCGCCCCCCCCCCCAACCCAACCCCCCCCCCACCCCTCCAACCCCCCCCCCCCCCCCCACCCAGCTCTGTATCCACATTGGCAATAAAATGTGTAAACAACCAACCTGACCTGAGGATTGTTTTTTTTCCCAGGGGGATTATATTTGGGGGGGGAAAATATTTGGAGGGGGGGAAATAATTGCAGGAAAACGTTTTTGGGTTGTAAAAAAATTTGAGGGGGGGTGGGAATAGTTGGCGGGGGGGGGGCAAATAGAGGGGGGGAAGGGAAAACAGTTGGGGGGGGAGGGGAAAACAGTTGGGGGGGGAGGGGAAAACAGTTGGGGGGGGGAGGGGAAAACAGTTGGGGGGGGAAAACAGTTGGGGGGGGAGGGGTGGGGGGGGAAAACAGTTGGGGGGGGAAAACAGTTGGGGGGGGAAAACAGTTGGGGGGGAAAACAGTTGGGGGGGGAAAACAGTTGGGGGGGGAAAACAGTTGGGGGGGGAAAACAGTTGGGGGGGGAAAACAGTTGGGGGGGGAAAACAGTTGGGGGGGGGAAACAGTTGGGGGGGGAAAACAGTTGGGGGGGGAAAACAGTTGGGGGGGGAAAACAGTTGGGGGGGGAAAACAGTTGGGGGGGGAAAACAGTTGGGGGGGGAAAACAGTTGGGGGGGGAAAACAGTTGGGGGGGGAAAACAGTTGGGGGGGGAAAACAGTTGGGGGGGGAAAACAGTTGGGGGGGGAAAACAGTTGGGGGGGGAAAACAGTTGGGGGGGGGAAAACAGTTGGGGGGGGAAAACAGTTGGGGGGGGAAAACAGTTGGGGGGGGAAAACAGTTGGGGGGGGAAAACAGTTGGGGGGGGAAAACAGTTGGGGGGGGAAAACAGTTGGGGGGGGAAAACAGTTGGGGGGGGAAAACAGTTGGGGGGGGAAAACAGTTGGGGGGGGAAAACAGTTGGGGGGGGAAAACAGTTGGGGGGGGAAAACAGTTGGGGGGGGAAAACAGTTGGGGGGGGAAAACAGTTGGGGGGGGAAAACAGTTGGGGGGGGAAAACAGTTGGGGGGGGAAAACAGTTGGGGGGGGAAAACAGTTGGGGGGGGAAAACAGTTGGGGGGGGAAAACAGTTGGGGGGGGAAAACAGTTGGGGGGGGAAAACAGTTGGGGGGGGAAAACAGTTGGGGGGGGAAAACAGTTGGGGGGGGAAAACAGTTGGGGGGGGAAAACAGTTGGGGGGGGAAAACAGTTGGGGGGGGAAAACAGTTGGGGGGGGAAAACAGTTGGGGGGGGAAAACAGTTGGGGGGGGAAAACAGTTGGGGGGGGAAAACAGTTGGGGGGGGGACACAGTGGGGGGGGGGACACAGTGGGGGGGGGGACACAGTGGGGGGGGGGACACAGTGGGGGGGGGGACACAGTGGGGGGGGGGACACAGTGGGGGGGGGGACACAGTGGGGGGGGGGACACAGTGGGGGGGGGGACACAGTGGGGGGGGGGACACAGTGGGGGGGGGGACACAGTGGGGGGGGGGACACAGTGGGGGGGGGGACACAGTGGGGGGGGGGACACAGTGGGGGGGGGGACACAGTGGGGGGGGGGACACAGTGGGGGGGGGGACACAGTGGGGGGGGGGACACAGTGGGGGGGGGGACACAGTGGGGGGGGGGACACAGTGGGGGGGGGGACACAGTGGGGGGGGGGACACAGTGGGGGGGGGGACACAGTGGGGGGGGGGACACAGTGGGGGGGGGGACACAGTGGGGGGGGGGACACAGTGGGGGGGGGGACACAGTGGGGGGGGGGACACAGTGGGGGGGGGGACACAGTGGGGGGGGGACACAGTGGGGGGGGGACACAGTGGGGGGGGGACACAGTGGGGGGGGGACACAGTGGGGGGGGGACACAGTGGGGGGGGGACACAGTGGGGGGGGGACACAGTGGGGGGGGGGACACAGTGAGGGGGGGACACAGTGGGGGGGGGACACAGTGGGGGGGGGACACAGTGGGGGGGGGACACAGTGGGGGGGGGACACAGTGGGGTTACATGTTTCGTCTGTCCACAGACATTACCGGCAGGAACTTACACATTTCAGAATCATAAACAACTCGGTGGCAAGAGATTCAGAAGATCAAATGCTGCATTTTTCTGCCTCTGACAAGCAGCTCTGCAGAGGCAGTGAGAGAGAGACCCTCTGGTGGGGAATGTCTGAATCACACACACACCTTTACCAATCTCCACCTAGTGGGGAATGTCTGAATCACACACACACCTTTACCAATCTCCACCTAGTGGGGAATGTCTGAATCACACACACCGTTACCAATCTCCACCTAGTGGGGAATATCTGAATCACACACACACCTTTACCAATCTCCACCTAGTGGGGAATGTCTGAATCACACACACACCTTTACCAATCTCCACCTAGTGGGGAATGTCTGAATCACACACACACCTTTACCAATCTCCACCTAGTGGGGAATGTCTGAATCACACACACACCTTTACCAATCTCCACCTAGTGGGGAATGTCTGAATCACACACACACCTTTACCAATCTCCACCTAGTGGGGAATGTCTGAATCACACACACACCTTTACCAATCTCCACCTAGTGGGGAATGTCTGAATCACACACACACCTTTACCAATCTCCACCTAGTGGGGAATGTCTGAATCACACACACACCTTTACCAATCTCCACCGAGTGGGGAATGTCTGAATCAAACACACACCTTTACCAATCTCCACTTAGTGGGGAATGTTTCGACAAGACAGTGCTTGCGACTGAGTACAGTATCGGACAGCAAGTGATGCTTTCTGTATATAACCCCAGCACATTCCTGTCACCAAAATTACTGGGTCCGTACTCCATTGCGGATAAAGTGAGCCCTTCCGTATATAAAATAAAGTATCCCAATGTGGGAGGAAACCGGAGCACCGGAGGAAACCCACGCAGACAAGGGGAGAACGTGCAGACTCCGCACAGTCACCCGAGGCCGGAATTGAATCCGGGACCCTGGAGCTGAAAGACGTGCTTGTTTGGTGAATTGGACATTCTGAATTGTCACTCTGTGTACCCGAACAGGCGCTGGAGTGTGGCGACTCGGACTTTTCACAGTAACTTCATTGCAGTGTTAATGTAAGCCTACTTGTGACAATAATATAGATTATTATAAATTTTCCGAGTACCTATGACTCTTATGACATGTTTTGCAATTATTTGTTAGGAATCAGGGAGTTGAAACAAATGGGACTGTTTTGAATTGGCAGGCAATGATAGTAGGGTCCCACATGGATTAGTGCTTGGGGCCCAGCTATTTACAACGTACATTGATGATTTGAATGAGGGGAGCAAAAGTAATATTTACAAGGTTCCTGGCGGCAACAACAAGTGGGATTGTGAGTGGTGAGGAGTATGTAGAGAATCTTCAATTTGATTCAGACAAATTCAATCAGTGTGCAAATGCATGGTAGATGCAGTGTAATATGGATTACAGGGTTATCCAGTTTGGACAGAGAAACAGAATGGCAGAGTATTATTTAAATATTCGTAGATTGGCTAATATTGGCATACAAATACCTGTATAACTCATTTCAAGGTATTATACCGATGAACGTAATGCACAGAGTTATTGCAGCATAGGAGATGGCTACTTTCTCATTTAACTCTCAGGAAATCGTGGCAGTTCTATAAAATCCCAAATTGAAGCAATAGCAGACATGAGATGAGTCCTCCAAAACTTGATAAGACCAGTCACTGAGCGCAGGCGGGTAATTCTCATCATCGGGGAATGAGACCAGACTGAAGGCCATTTATAGGCTGCACATCGACAACTCTGTAGTAAATACTGAGAGTGGTAAAAGTGGTTTTTACCAGTGCTCAAACAAGTGATAAGAACATAGGAACTGGGAGCAGGAGTAGGCCATCTGGCCCTTCGAGCCTGCTCCGCCATTCAATGAGATCATGGCTGATCTTTTGTGGACTCAGCTCCACTTTCCCACCCGAACACCATAACCCTTTATTCTTCAAAAAACTATCGATCTTTATCCTGAAAACATTTAACGAAGGAGTCTCAACAATAAAATGCAGCAAATAGCGTCAAAGGGGAAATATGGTAAAAAACAAAACAAAATTAATGGCCCTTTACATAAATTCATGTTGGACTTGGCACAAAATTAAGGGCACACTTTGACACTGAAGACATTGAAATGGGCTTCAGAGAAGCAGAATCAGGTAAAGATTGGTGTTGAATAAAGGAATCAGGAAGGAAGGGTGATTCAAAAGTAGGTCAAAGAACTTTGGAGGTTGTGAAGGGTAGAGGGCGTGTGGGTGAGTTGGTTGGGGAACTGCAGAGCAGAGCAATAACGGTAAGGAGACTGAAATAAACATCATGCCAGAGTTGGAGGAACAAAGATAGCTTGGTGTTGGGGAATTGTTAATCTAGAGATTACTCAAACTAGGAGGAATGATATCCAGAAAGGATTTAATTCTGACTGAGTTTCAATTTAAAGGTGTTGGTGGATTCAAAACGGAGTACAACTATTCAAACCTAATGATATTCTGATCACTCTTCCCAAATGTTCTCTTACTGAAACATCCGGTATTTCATCCTCCAGAACCTGTTACAGTACAGCTTCCTTCACCATTGGAACAGAAATACACTGACCAATAAAGTTTTCTGGCTCACATCGCAGGAATTCCTCTCACTCTTTGGCTTTACACTGTTGCTATTAAGTTTATATTCAGATAATTGAAGTCCACCATGATCACTACTCTGCTGTTCATGCGTCTGCTTATAATTACTGACTTTGCTCCTCTCCACAATTTGATGACCTATTGTACCCACTGTCTAGTGTAGCAGCTCCATATTGTTCCTTAATTCTAACCGTTTAGATCTCAACATCAGCCCTCTATGCAGCTGTAAAGAGTTACTCAATCAATAGTGCCGCTCCTAGGTCTTGTTTTCTCTTCGACTCACTTTTATGAATATCTTGTGGCCAGAAATTTTATGTTCCTAATTCTCCCCTTCAGTTAGCTCTCTATTATTTGCAGTATCTAACAGTCCCAGCGTGTGGCAACCTTTGTATGCAGCTCACCAACAGCTTCACAACATTCCCTTTATTTATGTAAATTAACTTCAAACCCATTTTTGACAACACTGCATTTGCTCTGAACCATTATAGGATGCCAATCATTTTCCTTTCTATTTTGGGGCTATGATAGATGGAGTTAAGATAGATACCAAGCATAATTGAATTAAATGGATAAATGGGCTCAAGGGGTTGAATGTCCACCTTGTGTTCCCACAGTCCCGCATTTAAACATGGCCTGAATAATGAACTGAAACATTTGTTAATTCTAAAGCTAACCAGGGTTTCTGAGCAATCACTTCAGTACAGGAGAGTTTTTTAAATGTTATATTTAAAATTATCTTTCTTTATTTTTTTTAGAAATTTAGAATACGCAATTATTTTTTTTCCAATTAAGGGGCATTTTAGCACAGCCAATCCACCTATCTTGCACATCTTTGGGTTGTGGGGGTGAGACCCACACAGACACAGGGAGAATGTGCAAACTCTACACGGAAAGGGACCCAGGGCCAGGACCAAACCTGGGTCCTTGGCGCCGTGAGGTAGCAGTGGTGACTTCAGTGCAGGAAGTTTTAAACATCCCCTTTAACTGGCCATCACGGATCTTTTTCAATTAAGGCTGAATGGTATCTTTTGTGAAGTTCACAGAATTCCAGGGCTATGAAGATCAGATAATGGGTTAGGGAGAGGAAACTTTGAAAAATATAGTTTAGTAAAAGCACACCAAATGCACCGTCCTCTGTTTAGTCAAGTTAAACGGCAAAGCTCAAAAGGAACAATGGTTTTTATTCAGTTGGTTAAAAGCTCTGAATAATAGGTGTTATATTTCAAGATTTTAATGACAAAGATACTGAAATTGTTGATTTATCACCTATCCAGAAGCTGAACCGATGTGTCCAGGATTCTGGAATTCAAACACAAATCCCTTCCACAAGATAAAATAATCTTATTGCTAAATTAATAAACACTCAGTGTTGCGTGCTCTTTGGCACCATTTCAGTCTCCACCTCAGTCAGGAATTCCAGTGGTTCTCCTCCACCCACCTGGCAGGACAAGATAACACTTGTTCAGAATGTTGTTTTTCTGTGTGTGAGCGACAGATACAGTGCAGTCCTTCTCATTAGCCAATGCAATGTTTATATAAAGCCTTCCTGTTCCAACCAGTTTATTTGTGTGTGGGTCAAGCGCCCGACTGCTCAACAAGTGGTTGATTCGAGATTTAAACAGGATTGTGTTTGTACCAGGTGTGGACGGGTTTCCAGTTCACCCGAATGCTGTCAGATTGAAGACTTCACAGTTGTTCGGGTCAGCAGCTGGAGAAGGTGAAATAACATAAAATCTGCACATTTACAAAAAGTGTGAGAAATTATATGAATTGTAACTTGAATCCAGGCAGAATAATTGACAGATTTGGGCAAATTCAAACAACATTCATTCCTTTTGCAGTGTTCTTTGACTTTCTGATTCACAGATTCTGGGAACTTAAGTACAACACAAACATCCAAACCTTTTTGATTCTCAGGCCTGTTCCTGGAAAATGTTTCGAAATCTCCATTTCCTCTTGTACTTCAGATAAACCTTGTGCGATGTTCAGATACTCAAATGGAGCAGAACTTGTTTAAAACGATCAGCTTTCATGAAATCAATTCAATGCTAACGTCGCAGTAAAATCTGCGTCTAAATGCGCGTCTGCTCACTGTCCGATCCCACAGGCTCCATCTCCCCCGGGTTACAATCTGTTATATGTTGCTGCAGTGTTTCCCTCACTGTCTTGACCGGCTCCATCTCCCCCGGGTTACAAACTGTTTCTCTGTCACGATTATAATGGTCAACATTTAAATTATTTCTCACCGTCGAGGACGCACCAGAACATTCCAAACTGAATCCGCGCGCGCTCAGAATTCAGCCCGGCGCGTGCGCACTGGGAGCAGGCACTCCTCTTCGACCTGAGGTGCTGGTGAAATTGTGCACACGCGCAGTGCAGGGCTGCGACTTCTCTCTGGCGCCGTCCGCCGCGCGCCCGAGCGGTTCAACGGCCGAGGCGCGCGAAGCAGAATCGGAGTGACGTGGGCCGAGAGGCTGCCGCGTGCTGCAGTGCAGAGGGATCTGGTGTCCCGAGGCGTGATTCACACCCAGTTAACACACAGGTACAGTAAGCGGTTCGGAAGGACACTGAATATTGATTTTATTTCAAGGGAGACTGTTGCATTTTTAAAAAACGAAGTCTTTCTGTCACTTTTTAAAATTCAGTCTTGATGACTCTCTGGCTGGTGCAGGATTTATTGTCCATCCCTGAGTGACCCTTGAACTGACTGGTTCGCTTGGCCATTTCAGTCAACCACATTGCTGTGGATCTGGAGTCACCTGCAGGATGACAGATTTCCTTCCCTAAAGGACATGAACTAACCAGATAGATTTTTACACAGTGGTTTGATGGTCATCATTTGATGTTTCATTCCGGTGGCTC
>NW_027308245.1:2500-34073 GCF_047496885.1 Scyliorhinus torazame
TCCCCGGGGTACGGGTCCCCCCCCACGGGCACAAATCTCCCCGGGGTACGGTTCCCCCCCCACGGGCACCGACTCTCCCCGGGGTACGGGTCCCCCCCCACGGGCACCGACTCTCCCCGGGGTACGGGTCCCCCCCCCCCACGGGCACCGACTCTCCCCGGGGTACGGGTCCCCCCCCACGGGTACCGACTCTCCCCGGGGTACGGGTCCCCCCCCACGGGCACCGACTGTCCCCGGGGTACGGGTCCCCCACACGGGCACCGACTCTCCCCGGGGTACGGGTCCCCCCCCCACGGGTACCGACTCTCCCCGGGGTACGGGTCCCCCCCCCACGGGCACCGACTCTCCCCGGGGTACGGGTCCCCTCCCCACGGGCACCGACTCTCCCCGGGGTACGGGTCCTCCACGGGCACCGACTCTCCCCGGGGTACGGGTCCCCCCCCCCATGGGCACCGACTCTCCCCGGGGTACGGGTCCTCCACGGGCACCGACTCTCCCCGGGGTACGGACGCACTGAGAGTGAGAGCTGGTGTTGAACTGAAGGCAGGTGAAAGTTTCGATTGAGAGAAGGAAATTCCGTGGTTGATGTCACTAACGGACGGAATCGCTGTGTGGGTAAATGGAAAGTGAATGACATTCCTCTGCTTCTACATAAATATCACACACTCGCTCTGCACACTGACACTAACTCACCGCTAGCACTGGGCAGCGGAATCGACTCGACCAACTCAATCCTCATGGACACTTCAGGTAGGACAACCCCTTACTTCATCTCACTTTGTCTGTGCTCATTCCCCCTCTTCTCTGTCTCTCTGTCTGTCTCTGTCCCACAGTCTCTCTCTCTCTCTGTCCGTCTCTCTCTGTCTCTGTCTGTCTTCTGGTCTCTCTCACTCGGTCTCTCCCTCTCCATCACTATCTCTCTCTCTCTGTCTCTCTCTGTCTGTCTCTCTCTGTCTCTCTCTGTCTCTGTCCCACAGTCTCTCTCTCTCTCTCTCTGTCTCTGTCTGTCTTCTGTCTCTCCCTCTCCATCACGCTCTCTCTCTCTCTCTGTCTCTCTCTCTCTCTGTCTCTCTCTCTCTCTCTCTGTCTCTCTCTCTCTGTCTCTCTCTCTCTGTCTCTGTCTCTCTCTCTCTGTCTCTCTCTCTGTCTCTCCCTCTCTCTGTCTATTTCTCTCTCTGTCTCTCTCTGTCTATTTCTCTCTCTGTCTCTCTCTGTCTATCTCTCTCTCTCTGTCTCTCTCTCTCTCTCTGTCTCTCTCTCTCTGTCTCTCTCTCTCTCTGTCTCTCTCTCTCTCTGTCTCTCCCTCTCTCTGTCTCTCCCTCTCTCTGTCTATTTCTCTCTGTCTATTCTCTCTCTCTGTCTCTCTCTGTCTCTCACTTTCTCTGTCTGTCTATCTCTCTCTCTCTGTCTCTCTCTCGGGCTCTCTCTCTGTGTCTATCTCTCTCTCTCTGCCCTTCTGTCTTTCTCTCTGTCTCTCGCTCTCTGTCTCTCGCTCTCTGTCTCACTCTCTCTGTCTCTCTCTCTCTGTCTCTCTCTCTCTCTCTGTCTCTCTCTGTCTCTCACTGTCTCTCACTGTCTCTCTCTGTCTATCTCTCTGTCTATCTCTCTGTCTCTCTCTCTGTCTCTCTCTCTGTCTCTCTCTCTGTCTCTCTCTGTCTTCTCTCTCTCTGTCTCTGTCTCTCTGTCTCTGTCTCTCCCTCTCCATCAGTCTCACTCTCTCTGTCTCTCTGTGTGTCTCCGTCTATTTCTCTGTCTATCTCTCTCTCTCTCTACCTCTCTCTGTCTCTGTCTCTCTCTCTCTGTCTGTCTATCTCTCTCTATGTCTCTCTCTCTGCTCCCTCTGTCTCTCTCTCTCTCGCTCTCTCTCTCTCTCTCTCTGTCTCTCTCTGTCTCTCTCTACCTCTCACTCTCTCTGTCTCTCTCTGTCTCACTTCACCTTCATCAAGTCTCTCCCACACTCAGTGATGTCTCTGTCTCCAGTCTATTCGCAGGCTGCCTCAGTTTTCACCTTGCTGACGGTACAAATGCTAACTGCTACCCCAGTACCCAACTCCAGCTCGGACCAACAGGATACACTGGAGCAACTGTACACAGCCAGTTTGAAACTGTCCGAAAACTCCTGCAGGAAACACAGACCTTGGACAGGACTTACGTAAGGGAATTCTATTCACTGTTATCAATCTAACCCGCTCTCTCAGGGAGACATCTGTACACTGACTGGTGTCTCTCAGTCCCCTCTCTCTCTCAGGGAGATATCTGTACACTGACTGGTGTCTCTCAGTCCCCTCTCTCTCAGGGAGATATCTGTACACTGACTGGTGTCTCTCCCTCTCAGGGAGATATCTGTACACTGACTGGTGTCTCTCAGTCCCCTCTCTCTCTCAGGGAGATATCTGTACACTGACTGGTGTCTCTCAGTCCTCTCTCTCTCAGGGAGATATCTGTACACTGACTGGTGTCTCTCAGTCCTCTCTCTCTCAGGGAGATATCTGTACACTGACTGGTGTCTCTCAGTCCTCTCTCTCTCAGGGAGATATCTGTACACTGACTGGTGTCTCTCAGTCCCCTCTCTCTCTCAGGGAGATATCTGTACACTGACTGGTGTCTCTCAGTCCTCTCTCTCTCAGGGAGATATCTGTACACTGACTGGTGTCTCTCAGTCCTCTCTCTCTCAGGGAGATATCTGTACACTGACTGGTGTCTCTCAGTCCCCTCTCTCTCTCAGGGAGATATCTGTACACTGACTGGTGTCTCTCAGTCCTCTCTGTCTCAGGGAGATATCTGTACACTGACTGGTGTCTCTCAGTCCCCTCCCTCTCAGGGAGATATCTGTACACTGACTGGTGTCTCTCAGTCCCCTCTCTCTCCAGGAGATATCTGTACACTGACTGGTGTCTCTCAGTCCCGTATCTCTCAGGGAGATATCTGTACACTGACTGGTGTCTCTCAGTCCCTCCCTCTCAGGGAGATATCTGTACACTGACTGGTGTCTCTCAATCCTCTCTCTCTCAGGGAGATATCTGTACACTGACTGGTGTCTCTCAGTCCTCTCTCTCTCAGGGAGATATCTGTACACTGACTGGTGTCTCTCAGTCCCCTCTCTCTCAGGGGAGATATCTGTACACTGACTGGTGTCTCTCAGTCCCCTCTCTCTCAGGGAGATATCTGTACACTGACTGGTGTCTCTCAGTCCCCTCTCTCTCTCAGGGAGATATCTGTACACTGACTGGTGTCTCTCAGTCCCCTCTCTCAGGGAGATATCTGTACACTGACTGGTGTCTCTCAGTCCCCTCCCTCTCAGGGAGATATCTGTACACTGACTGGTGTCTCTCTCTCTCAGGGAGATATCTGTACACTGACTGGTGTCTCTCAGTCCCCTCCCTCTCAGGGAGATATCTGTACACTGACTGGTGTCTCTCAGTCCCGTATCTCTCAGGGAGATATCTGTACACTGACTGGTGTCTCTCAGTCCCCCCTCTCTCAGGAGATATCTGTACACTGACTGGTGTATCTCAGTTCCCTCTCTCTCAGGGAGATATCTGTACACTGACTGGTGGTCGCTCAGTCCCCTCTCTCTCTCAGGGAGATATCTGTACACTGACTGGTGTCTCTCAGTCCCCTCTCTCTCAGGGAGATATCTGTACACTGACTGGTGTCTCTCCTCTCTCAGGGAGATATCTGTACACTGACTGGTGTCTCTCAGTCCCCTCTCTCTCAGGGAGATATCTGTACACTGACTGGTGTCTCTCAGTCCCCTCTCTCTCAGGGAGATATCTGTACACTGACTGGTGTCTCTCAGTCGCCTCTCTCTCTCAGGGAGATATCTGTACACTGACTGGTGTCTCTCAGTCCCCTCTCTCTCTCAGGGAGATATCTGTACACTGACTGGTGTCTCTCAGTCCTCTCTCGCTCAGGGAGATATCTGTACACTGACTGGTGTTTCTCAGTCCTCTCTCTCTCTCAGGGACTCTCTGTACACTGACTGGTGTCCCTCAGTCCCCTCTCTCTCAGGAGATATCTGTACACTGACTGGTGTCTCTCAGTCCGGTCTTTCTCAGGGAGATATCTGTACACGGACTGGTCTCTCTCAGTCCCCTCTCTCTCAGGGAGATATCTGTACACTGACTGGTGTCTCTCAGTCCCTCTCTCTCAGGGAGATATCTGTACACTGACTGGTGTCTCTCAGTCGCCTCTCTCTCTCAGGGAGATATCTGTACACTGACTGGTGTCTCTCAGTCCTCTCTCTCTCTCTCAGGGAGATATCTGTACACTGACTGGTGTCTCTCAGTCCCCTCTCTCTCAGGAGATATCTGTACACTGACTGGTGTCTCTCAGTCCCCTCTCTCTCAGGGAGATATCTGTACACTGACTGGTGTCTCTCAGTCCCCTCTCTCTCAGGGGAGATATCTGTACACTGACTGGTGTCTCTCAGTCGCCTCTCTCTCTCTCAGGAGAGATCTGTACACTGACTGGTGTCTCTCAGTCCCTCTCTCTCTCAGGGAGATGTCTGTACACTGACTGGTGTCTCTCAGTCCTCTCTCTCTCAGGGAGATATCTGTACACTGACTGGTATCTCTCAGCCCCCTCTCTCTCTCGGGGAGATATCTGTACACTGACTGGTGTCTCTCAGTCCTCTCTCTCTCAGGGAGATATCTGTACACTGACTGGTGTCTCTCAGTCCTCTCTCTCTCAGGAGATATCTGTACACTGACTGTATCTCTCAGCCCCCTCTCTCTCTCAGGGAGATATCTGTACACTGACTGGTGTCTCTCAGTCCCCTCCCTCTCAGGGAGATATCTGTACACTGACTGGTGTCTCTCAGTCCCCTCACTCTCAGGGAGATATCTGTACACTGACTGGTGTCTCTCAGTCCTCTCTCTCTCTCAGGGAGATATCTGTACACTGACTGGTGTCTCTCAGTCCCCTCTCTCTCTCAGGGAGATATCTGTACACTGACTGGTGTCTCTCAGTCCCCTCTCTCAGGGAGATATCTGTACACTGACTGGTGTCTCTCAGTCCTCTCTCTCTCAGGGAGATATCTGTACACTGACTGGTATCTCTCAGCCCCCTCTCTCTCTCAGGGAGATATCTGTACACTGACTGGTGTCTCTCAGTCCCCTCCCTCTCAGGGAGATATCTGTACACTGACTGGTGTCTCTCAGTCCCCTCACTCTCAGGCGATATCTGTACACTGACTGGTGTCTCTCCAGTCCCGTATCTCTCAGGGAGATATCTGTACACTGACTGGTGTCCTCTCTCTCTCAGGAGATATCTGTACACTGACTGGTGTCTCTCAGTCCCTCCCTCTCAGGGAGATATCTGTACACTGACTGGTGTCTCTCAGTCCCCCCTCTCTCTCTCTCAGGGAGATATCTGTACAACTGACTGGTGTCTCTCAGTCCCCACTCTCTCAGGAGATATCTGTACACTGACTGGTGTCTCTCAGTCCCGTATCTCTCAGGGAGATATCTGTACACTGACTGGTGTCTCTCAGTCCCCTCCCTCTCAGGAGATATCTGTACACTGACTGGTGTCTCTCAGTCCCTCTCTCTCAGGGAGATATCTGTACACTGACTGGTGTCTCTCAGTCCCGTATCTCTCAGGGAGATATCTGTACACTGACTGGTGTCTCTCAGTCCCCTCTCTCTCAGGGAGATATCTGTACACTGACTGGTGTCTCTCAGTCCCTCTCTCTCTCAGGGAGATATCTGTACACTGACTGGTGTCTCTCAGTCCCCTCCCTCTCAGGGAGATATCTGTACACTGACTGGTGTCTCTCAGTCCCCCTCTCTCAGGGGAGATATCTGTACACTGACTGGTGTCTCTCTCTTCTCAGGGAGATATCTGTACACTGACTGGTGTCTCTCAGTCCCCTCTCTCTCTCAGGGAGATATCTGTACACTGACTGGTGTCTCTCAGTCCCCTCTCTCTCTCAGGGAGATATCCGTACACTGACTGGTGTCTCTCAGTCCCCTCTCTCAGGGAGATATCTGTACACTGACTGGTGTCTCTCAGTCCCCTCCCTCTCAGGAGATATCTGTACACTGACTGGTGTCTCTCAGTCCCTTCTCTCTCAGGGAGATATCTGTACACTGACTGTGTGTCTCTCAGTCCCGTATCTCTCAGGGAGATATCTGTACACTGACTGGTGTCTCTCAGTCCCCTCTCTCTCAGGGAGATATCTGTACACTGACTGGTGTCTCTCAGTCCCCTCTCTCTCTCAGGGAGATATCTGTACACTGACTGGTGTCTCTCAGTCCCCTCCCTCTCAGGGAGATATCTGTACACTGACTGGTGTCTCTCAGTCCCCCCTCTCTCAGGGAGATATCTGTACACTGACTGGTGTCTCTCTCTCTCAGGGAGATATCTGTACACTGACTGGTGTCTCTCAGTCCCCTCTCTCTCTCAGGGAGATATCTGTACACTGACTGGTGTCTCTCAGTCCCCTCTCTCTCTCAGGGAGATATCTGTACACTGACTGGTGTCTCTCAGTCCCCTCCCTCTCAGGGAGATATCTGTACACTGACTGGTGTCTCTCAGTCCCCGTATCTCTCAGGGAGATATCTGTACACTGACTGGTGTCTCTCAGTCCCCTCTCTCTCTCAGGGAGATATCTGTACACTGACTGGTGTCTCTCAGTCCCTCTCTCTCTCAGGGAGATATCTGTACACTGACTGGTGTCTCTCAGTCCCGTATCTCTCAGGGAGATATCTGTACACTGACTGGTGTCTCTCAGTCCCCTCTCTCTCTCAGGGAGATATCTGTACACTGACTGGTGTCTCAGTCCCCTCTCTCAGTCCCCTCTCTCTCTCTCAGGGAGATATCTGTACACTGACTGGTGTCTCTCAGTCCCCTCTCTCTCAGGGTGATATCTGTACACTGACTGGTGTCTCTCAGTCCCCTCCCTCTCAGGGAGATATCTGTACACTGACTGGTGTCTCTCAGTCCCCTCCCTCTCAGGGAGATATCTGTACACTGACTGGTGTCTCTCAGTCCTCTCTCTCTCAGGGAGATATCTGTACACTGACTGGTGTCTCTCAGTCCCCTCTCTCTCTCAGGGAGATATCTGTACACTGACTGGTGGCTCTCAGTCCCCTCTCTCTCAGGGTGATATCTGTACACTGACTGGTGTCTCTCAGTCCCCTCTCTCAGGGAGATATCTGTACACTGACTGGTGTCTCTCAGTCCCCTCCCTCTCAGGGAGATATCTGTACACTGACTGGTGTCTCTCTCTCTCAGGGAGATATCTGTACACTGACTGGTGTCTCTCAGTCCCCTCTCTCTCAGGGAGATATCTGTACACTGACTGGTGTCTCTCCCTCTCTCAGGGAGATATCTGTACACTGACTGGTGTCTCTCAGTCCCCTCTCTCTCAGGGAGATATCTGTACACTGACTGGTGTCTCTCAGTCCCCTCTCTCTCAGGGAGATATCTGTACACTGACTGGTGTCTCTCAGTCGCCTCTCTCTCTCTCAGGGAGATATCTGTACACTGACTGGTGTCTCTCAGTCCCCTCTCTCTCTCAGGGAGATATCTGTACACTGACTGGTGTCTCTCAGTCCTCTCTCTCTCAGGGAGATATCTGTACACTGACTGGTGTTTCTCAGTCCTCTCTCTCTCTCAGGGACTCTCTGTACACTGACTGGTGTCCCTCAGTCCCCTCTCTCTCAGGGAGATATCTGTACACTGACTGGTGTCTCTCAGTCCGGTCTTTCTCAGGGAGATATCTGTACACTGACTGGTCTCTCTCAGTCCCCTCTCTCTCAGGGAGATATCTGTACACTGACTGGTGTCTCTCAGTCCCCTCTCTCTCAGGGAGATATCTGTACACTGACTGGTGTCTCTCAGTCGCCTCTCTCTCTCAGGGAGATATCTGTACACTGACTGGTGTCTCTCAGTCCTCTCTCTCTCTCTCAGGGAGATATCTGTACACTGACTGGTGTCTCTCAGTCCCCTCTCTCTCAGGGAGATATCTGTACACTGACTGGTGTCTCTCAGTCCCCTCTCTCTCAGGGAGATATCTGTACACTGACTGGTGTCTCTCAGTCCCCTCTCTCTCAGGGAGATATCTGTACACTGACTGGTGTCTCTCAGTCGCCTCTCTCTCTCTCAGGGAGAGATCTGTACACTGACTGGTGTCTCTCAGTCCCCTCTCTCTCTCAGGGAGATGTCTGTACACTGACTGGTGTCTCTCAGTCCTCTCTCTCTCAGGGAGATATCTGTACACTGACTGGTATCTCTCAGCCCCCTCTCTCTCTCGGGGAGATATCTGTACACTGACTGGTGTCTCTCAGTCCTCTCTCTCTCAGGGAGATATCTGTACACTGACTGGTGTCTCTCAGTCCTCTCTCTCTCAGGGAGATATCTGTACACTGACTGGTGTCTCTCAGCCCCCTCTCTCTCTCGGGGAGATATCTGTACACTGACTGGTGTCTCTCAGTCCTCTCTCTCTCAGGGAGATATCTGTACACTGACTGGTGTCTCTCAGTCCCCTCTCTCTCAGGGAGATATCTGTACACTGACTGGTGTCTCTCAGTCGCCTCTCTCTCTCAGGGAGATATCTGTACACTGACTGGTGTCTCTCAGTCCCCTCTCTCTCTCAGGGAGATATCTGTACACTGACTGGTGTCTCTCAGTCCCCTCTCTCTCTCAGGGAGATATCTGTACACTGACTGGTGTCTCTCAGTCCCCTCTCTCTCTCAGGGAGATATCTGTACACTGACTGGTGTCTCTCAGTCCCCTCTCTCGCTCAGGGAGATATCTGTACACTGACTGATGTCTCTCAGTCCCCTCTCTCTCAGGGAGATATCTGTACATTGACTGGTGTCTCTCAGTCCCCTCTCTCTCAGGGAGATATCTGTACCCTGACTGGTGTCTCTCAGTCCCCTCTCTCTCAGGGAGATATCTGTACCCTGACTGGTGTCTCTCAGTCCCCTCTCTCTCAGGGAGATATCTGTACACTGACTGGTGTCTCTCAGTCCCCTCTCTCTCTCTCAGGGAGATATCTGTACACTGACTGGTGTCTCACAGTCCTCTCTCTCTCAGGGAGATATCTGTACACTGACTGGTGTCTCTCAGTCCCCTCTCTCTCTCGGGGAGATATCTGTACACTGACTGGTCTCTCTCAGTCCCCTCTCTCTCAGGGAGATATCTGTACACTGACTGGTGTCTCTCAGTCCCCTCTCAGGGAGATGTCTGTACACTGACTGGTGTCTCTGAGTCCCCCCTCTCTCAGGGAGATATCTGTACACTGACTGGTGTCTCTCAGTCCCCTCTCTCTCAGGGAGATACCTGTACACTGACTGGTGTCTCTCAGTCCCCTCTCTCTCTCAGGGAGATATCAGTACACTGACTGGTGTCTCTCAGTCCTCTCTCTCTCTCAGGGAGATATCTGCACACTGACTGGTGTATCTCAGTTCCCTCTCTCTCTCAGGGAGATATCTGTCCACTGACTGGTGTCTCTCAGTCCCTTCTCTCTCTCAGGGAGATATCTGTACACTGACTGGTGTCTCACAGTCCTCTCTCTCTCAGGGAGATATCTGTACACTGACTGGTGTCTCTCAGTCGCCTCTCTCTCTCGGAGATATCTGTACACTGACTGGTCTCTCTCAGTCCCCTCTCTCTCTCAGGGAGATGTCTGTACACTGACTGGTGTCTCTCAGTCCTCTCTCTCTCAGTGAGATATCCGTACACTGACTGGTGTCTCACAGTCCTCTCTCTCTCAGGGAGATATCTGTACACTGACTGGTGTCTCTCAGTCGCCTCTCTCTCTCGGAGATATCTGTACACTGACTGGTCTCTCTCAGTCCCCTCTCTCTCTCAGGGAGATGTCTGTACACTGACTGGTGTCTCTCAGTCCTCTCTCTCTCAGTGAGATATCCGTACACTGACTGGTGTCTCTCAGTCCTCTCTCTCTCTCAGGGAGATATCTGTACACTGACTGGTGTCTGTCAGTCCCCTCTCTCTCTCAGGGAGATATCTGTACACTGACTGGTGTCTCTCAGTCCCCCCTCTCTCAGGGAGATATCTGTACACTGACTGATGTCTCTCAGTCCTCTCTCTCAGGGAGATATCTGTACACTGACTGGTGTCTCTCAGTCCCCTCTCTCTCTCAGGGAGATATCTGTACACTGACTGGTGTCTCTCAGTCCCGTCTCTCTCTCAGGTAGATATCTGTACACTGACTGGTGTCTCTCAGTCCCCTCTCTCTCTCAGGGAGATATCTGTACACTGACTGATGTCTCTCAGTCCTCTCTCTCAGGGAGATATCTGTACACTGACTAGTGTCTCTCAGTCCCCTCTCTCTCTCAGGGAGATATCTGTACACTGACTGGTGTCTCACAGTCCCCTCTCTCTCAGGGAGATATCTGTACACTGACTGGTGTCTCTCAGTCCTCTCTCTCTCAGGGAGATATCTGTACACTGACTGGTGTCTCTCAGTCCCCTCTCTCTCAGGGAGATATCTGTACACTGACTGGTGTCTCTCAGTCCCCCCCCCCTCTCAGGGAGATATCTGTACACTGACTGGTGTCTCTCAGTCCTCTCTCTCTCAGGGAGATATCTGTACACTGACTGGTGTCTCTCAGTCCTCTCTCTCTCAGGGAGATATCTGTACACTGACTGGTGTCTCTCAGCCCCCTCTCTCTCTCGGGGAGATATCTGTACACTGACTGGTGTCTCTCAGTCCTCTCTCTCTCAGGGAGATATCTGTACACTGACTGGTGTCTCTCAGTCCCCTCTCTCTCAGGGAGATATCTGTACACTGACTGGTGTCTCTCAGTCGCCTCTCTCTCTCAGGGAGATATCTGTACACTGACTGGTGTCTCTCAGTCCCCTCTCTCTCTCAGGGAGATATCTGTACACTGACTGGTGTCTCTCAGTCCCCTCTCTCTCTCAGGGAGATATCTGTACACTGACTGGTGTCTCTCAGTCCCCTCTCTCGCTCAGGGAGATATCTGTACACTGACTGGTGTCTCTCAGTCCCTCTCTCTCTCAGGGAGATATCTGTACACTGACTGATGTCTCTCAGTCCCCTCTCTCTCTCAGGGAGATATCTGTACACTGACTGGTGTCTCTCAGTCCCCTCTCTCTCTCAGGGAGATATCTGTACACTGACTGGTGTCTCTCGGTCCCCTCTCTCGCTCAGGGAGATATCTGTACACTGACTGGTGTCTCTCAGTCCCCTCTCTCTCTCAGGGAGATATCTGTACCCTGACTGGTGTCTCTCAGTCCCCTCTCTCTCAGGGAGATATCTGTACCCTGACTGGTGTCTCTCAGTCCCCTCTCTCTCAGGGAGATATCTGTACACTGACTGGTGTCTCTCAGTCCCCTCTCTCTCTCTCAGGGAGATATCTGTACACTGACTGGTGTCTCACAGTCCTCTCTCTCTCAGGGAGATATCTGTACACTGACTGGTGTCTCTCAGTCCCCTCTCTCTCGGGGAGATATCTGTACACTGACTGGTCTCTCTCAGTCCCCTCTCTCTCAGGGAGATATCTGTACACTGACTGGTGTCTCTCAGTCCCCTCTCAGGGAGATGTCTGTACACTGACTGGTGTCTCTGAGTCCCCCCTCTCTCAGGGAGATATCTGTACACTGACTGGTGTCTCTCAGTCCCCTCTCTCTCAGGGAGATACCTGTACACTGACTGGTGTCTCTCAGTCCCCTCTCTCTCTCAGGGAGATATCAGTACACTGACTGGTGTCTCTCAGTCCTCTCTCTCTCTCAGGGAGATATCTGCACACTGACTGGTGTCTCTCAGTTCCCTCTCTCTCTCAGGGAGATATCTGTCCACTGACTGGTGTCTCTCAGTCCCTTCTCTCTCTCAGGGAGATATCTGTACACTGACTGGTGTCTCACAGTCCTCTCTCTCTCAGGGAGATATCTGTACACTGACTGGTGTCTCTCAATCGCCTCTCTCTCTCGGAGATATCTGTACACTGACTGGTCTCTCTCAGTCCCCTCTCTCTCTCAGGGAGATATCTGTACACTGACTGGTCTCTCTCAGTCCACTCTCTCTCTCAGGGAGATGTCTGTACACTGACTGGTGTCTCTCAGTCCTCTCTCTCTCAGTGAGATATCCGTACACTGACTGGTGTCTCTCAGTCCTCTCTCTCTCTCAGGGAGATATCTGTACACTGACTGGTGTCTCTCAGTCCCCCCTCTCTCAGGGAGATATCTGTACACTGACTGATGTCTCTCAGTCCTCTCTCTCAGGGAGATATCTGTACACTGACTGGTGTCTCTCAGTCCCCTCTCTCTCTCAGGGAGATATCTGTACACTGACTGGTGTCTCTCAGTCCCGTCTCTCTCTCAGGTAGATATCTGTACACTGACTGGTGTCTCTCAGTCCCCTCTCTCTCTCAGGGAGATATCTGTACACTGACTGATGTCTCTCAGTCCTCTCTCCCAGGGAGATATCTGTACACTGACTGGTGTCTCTCAGTCCCCTCTCTCTCTCAGGGAGATATCTGTACACTGACTGGTGTCTCACAGTCCCCTCTCTCTCAGGGAGATATCTGTACACTGACTGGTGTCTCTCAGTCCTCTCTCTCTCAGGGAGATATCTGTACACTGACTGGTGTCTCTCAGTCCCCTCTCTCTCAGGGAGATATCTGTACACTGACTGGTGTCTCTCAGTCCCCCCCCCCCCTCTCAGGGAGATATCTGTACACTGACTGGTGTCTCTCAGTCCCCCCTCTCTCTCAGGGAGATATCTGTACACTGACTAGTGTTTCTCAGTCTTCTCTCTCAAGGGGGATATCTGTACACTGACTTGTGTCTCAGTCCTGTCTCTCTCTCTCTGGGAGATATCTCTACACTGACTGGTGTCTCTCAGTCCTCTCTCTCTCAGGGAGATATCTGTACACTGACTGGTGTCTGTCAGTACCCTCTCTCTCTCAGGGAGATATCTGTACACTGACTGGTGTCTCTCAGTCCCCTCTCTCTCTCGGGGAGATATCTGTACACTGACTGGTCTCTCTCAGTCCCCTCTCTCTCAGGGAGATATCTGTACACTGACTGGTGTCTCTCAGTCCTCTCTCAGGGAGATATCTGTACACTGACTGGTGTCTCTGAGTCCCCCCTCTCTCAGGGAGATATCTGTACACTGACTGGTGTCTCTCAGTCCCCTCTCTCTCAGGGAGATACCTGTACACTGACTGGTGTCTCTCAGTCCCCTCTCTCTCTCAGGGAGATATCTGTACACTGACTGGTGTCTCTCAGTCCTCTCTCTCTCAGGGAGATATCTGTACACTGACTGTTGTCTCTCAGTCCCCTCTCTCTCAGGGAGATATCTGTACACTGACTGGTGTCTCTCAGTCCCCTCTCTCTCTCAGGGAGATAACTGTACACTGACTGGTGTCTCCCAGTCCCCCCTCTCTCTCAGGGAGATATCTGTACACTGACTGGTGTCTCTCAGTCCTCTCTCTCTCTCAGGGAGATATCTGTACACTGACTGGTGTCTCTCAGTCCCCTCTCTCTCGGGGAGATATCTGCACACTGACTGGTGTCTCTCAGTTCCCTCTCTCTCTCAGGGAGATATCTGTCCACTGACTGGTGTCTCTCAGTCCCTTCTCTCTCTCAGGGAGATATCTGTACACTGACAGGTGTCTCACAGTCCTCTCTCTCTCAGGGAGATATCTGTACACTGACTGGTGTCTCTCAGTCCCCTCTCTCTCTCAGGGAGATATCTGTACACTGACTGGTCTCTCTCAGTCCCCTCTCTCTCTCAGGGAGATGTCTGTACACTGACTGGTGTCTCTCAGTCCCCTCTCTCTCAGGGAGATATCTGTACACTGACTGGTGTCTCTCAGTCCCCTCTCTCTCAGGGAGATATCTGTACACTGACTGGTGTCTCTCAGTCCTCTCTCTCTCAGGGAGATATCTGTACACTGACTGGTGTCTCTCAGTCCCCTCTCTCTCTCAGGGAGATATCTGTACACTGACTGGTGTCTCTCAGTCCTCTCTCTCTCAGGGAGATGTCTGTACACTGACTGGTGTCTCTCAGTCCCCTCTCTCTCAGGGAGATATCTCTACACTGACTGGTGTCTCTCAGTCCCCTCTCTCTCAGAGAGATATCTGTACACTGACTGGTGTCTCTCAGTCCCCTCTCTCTCTCAGGGAGGTATCTGTACACTGACTGGTGTCTCTCAGTCCCCTCTCTCTCTCAGGGAGATATCTGTACACTGACTGGTGTCTCTCAGTCCTCTCTCTCTCAGGGAGATGTCTGTACACTGACTGGTGTCTCTCAGTCCCCTCTCTCTCAGGGAGATATCTCTACACTGACTGGTGTCTCTCAGTCCCCTCTCTCTCTGGGAGATATCTGTACACTGACTGGTGTCTCTCAGTCCCCTCTCTCTCTCAGGGAGGTATCTGTACACTGACTGGTGTCTCTGAGTCCCCCCTCTCTCAGGGAGATATCTGTACACTGACTGGTGTCTCTCAGTCCCCTCTCTCTCAGGGAGATATCTCTACACTGACTGGTGTCTCTCAGTCCCCTCTCTCTCTCAGGGAGATATCTGTACACTGACTGGTGTCTCTCAGTCCCCTCTCTCTCTCAGGGAGATATCTGTACACTGACTGGTGTCTCTCAGTCCCCTCTCTCTCAGGGAGATATCTCTACACTGACTGGTGTCTCTCAGTCCCCTCTCTCTCTCAGGGAGATATCTGTACACTGACTAGTGTTTCTCAGTCTTCTCTCTCTCAGGGGGATATCTGTACACTGACTGGTGTCTCTCAGTCCCCTCTCTCTCTCAGGGAGATATCTGTACACTGACTGGTGTCTGTCAGTCCCCCCTCTCTCTCAGGGAGATATCTGTACACTGACTGGTGTCTGTCAGTCCCCTCTCTCTCAGGGAGATATCTGTACACTGACTGGTGTCTGTCAGTCCCCTCTCTCTCAGGGAGATATCTGTACACTGACTGGTGTCTCTCAGTCCTCTCTCTCTCAGGGAGATATCTGTACACTGACTGGTGTCTCTCAGTCCCCTCTCTCTCACAGGGAGATATCTGTACACTGACTGGTGTCTCTCAGTCCCCTCTCTCTCTCAGGGAGATATCTGTACACTGACTGGTGTCTCTCAGTCCCCTCCCTCTCTCAGGGAGATATCTGTACACTGACTGGTGTTTCTCAGTCCCTTCTCTCTCTCAGGGAGATATCTGTACACTGACTGGTGTCTCTCAGTCCCCTCTCTCTCAGGGAGATATCTGTACACTGACTGGTGTCTCTCAGTCCCCTCTCTCTCTCAGGGAGATATCTGTACACTGACTGGTGTCTCTCAGTCCCCTCTCTCTCAGGGAGATATCTGTACACTGACTGGTGTCTCTCAGTCCCCTCTCTCTCAGGGAGATATCTGTACACTGACTGGTGTCTCTCAGTCGCCTCTCTCTCTCTCAGGGAGAGATCTGTACACTGACTGGTGTCTCTCAGTCCCCTCTCTCTCTCAGGGAGATGTCTGTACACTGACTGGTGTCTCTCAGTCCTCTCTCTCTCAGGGAGATATCTGTACACTGACTGGTGTCTCTCAGCCCCCTCTCTCTCTCGGGGAGATATCTGTACACTGACTGGTGTCTCTCAGTCCTCTCTCTCTCAGGGAGATATCTGTACACTGACTGGTGTCATCTAAGTCCCCTCTCTCTCAGGGAGATATCTGTACACTGACTGGTGTCTCTCAGTCCCCTCTCTCTCTCAGGGAGATATCTGTACACTGACTGGTGTCTCTCAGTCCCCTCTCTCTCTCAGGGAGATATCTGTACACTGACTGGTGTCTCTCAGTCCCCTCTCTCTCTCAGGGAGATATCTGTACACTGACTGGTGTCTCTCAGTCCTCTCTCTCTCAGGGAGATATCTGTACACTGACTGGTGTCTCTCAGTCCCCTCTCTCGCTCAGGGAGATATCTGTACACTGACTGATGTCTCTCAGTCCCTCTCTCTCTCAGGGAGATATCTGTACACAGACTGGTATCTCTCAGTCCTCTCTCTCAGGGAGATATCTGTACATTGACTGGTGTCTCTCAGTCCCCTCTCTCTCGGGGAGATATCTGTACACTGACTGGTGTCTCTCAGTCCCCTCTCTCTCAGGGAGATATCTGTACACTGACTGGTCTCTCTCAGTCCCCTCTCTCTCAGGGAGATATCTGTACACTGACTGGTGTCTCTCAGTCCCCTCTCTCTCTCAGGGAGATATCTGTACACTGACTGGTGTCTCTCAGTCCCCTCTCTCTCTCAGGGAGATATCTGTACACTGACTGGTGTCTCTCAGTCCACTCACTCTCTCAGGGAGATATCTGTACACTGACTGGTGTCTCTCAGTCCTCTCTCTCTCAGGGAGATATCTGTACACTGACTGGTGTCTCTCAGTCCCCTCTCTCTCTCAGGGAGATATCTGTACACTGACTGGTGTCTCTCAGTCCCCTCTCTCACTCAGGGAGATATCTGTACACTGACTGGTGTCTCTCAGTCCCCTCTCTCTCTCAGGGAGATATCTGTACACTGACTGGTGTCTCTCAGTCCCCTCTCTCGCTCAGGGAGATATCTGTACACTGACTGATGTCTCTCAGTCCCCTCTCTCTCTCAGGGAGATATCTGTACACTGACTGGTGTCTCTCAGTCCCCTCTCTCTCTCAGGGAGATATCTGTACACTGACTGGTATCTCTCAGTCCCCTCTGTCTCTCAGGGAGATATCTGTACACTGACTGGTGTCTCTCAGTCCCCTCTCTCTCTCAGGGAGATATCTGTACACTGACTGGTGTCTCTCAGTCCTCTCTCTCTCAGGGAGATATCTGTACACTGACTGGTGTCTCTCAGTCCCCTCTCTCTCTCAGGGAGATATCTGTACACTGACTGGTGTCTCTCAGTCCTCTCTCTCTCAGGGAGATGTCTGTACACTGACTGGTGTCTCTCAGTCCCCTCTCTCTCAGGGAGATATCTCTACACTGACTGGTGTCTCTCAGTCCCCTCTCTCTCAGAGAGATATCTGTACACTGACTGGTGTCTCTCAGTCCCCTCTCTCTCTCAGGGAGGTATCTGTACACTGACTGGTGTCTCTCAGTCCCCTCTCTCTCTCAGGGAGATATCTGTACACTGACTGGTGTCTCTCAGTCCTCTCTCTCTCAGGGAGATGTCTGTACACTGACTGGTGTCTCTCAGTCCCCTCTCTCTCAGGGAGATATCTCTACACTGACTGGTGTCTCTCAGTCCCCTCTCTCTCTGGGAGATATCTGTACACTGACTGGTGTCTCTCAGTCCCCTCTCTCTCTCAGGGAGGTATCTGTACACTGACTGGTGTCTCTGAGTCCCCCCTCTCTCAGGGAGATATCTGTACACTGACTGGTGTCTCTCAGTCCCCTCTCTCTCAGGGAGATATCTCTACACTGACTGGTGTCTCTCAGTCCCCTCTCTCTCTCAGGGAGATATCTGTACACTGACTGGTGTCTCTCAGTCCCCTCTCTCTCTCAGGGAGATATCTGTACACTGACTGGTGTCTGTCAGTCCCCCCTCTCTCTCAGGGAGATATCTGTACACTGACTGGTGTCTGTCAGTCCCCTCTCTCTCAGGGAGATATCTGTACACTGACTGGTGTCTGTCAGTCCCCTCTCTCTCAGGGGGATATCTGTACACTGACTGGTGTCTCTCAGTCCTCTCTCTCTCAGGGAGATATCTGTACACTGACTGGTGTCTCTCAGTCCCCTCTCTCTCACAGGGAGATATCTGTACACTGACTGGTGTCTCTCAGTCCCCTCTCTCTCTCAGGGAGATATCTGTACACTGACTGGTGTCTCTCAGTCCCCTCCCTCTCTCAGGGAGATATCTGTACACTGACTGGTGTTTCTCAGTCCCTTCTCTCTCTCAGGGAGATATCTGTACACTGACTGGTGTCTCTCAGTCCCCTCTCTCTCAGGGAGATATCTGTACACTGACTGGTGTCTCTCAGTCCCCTCTCTCTCTCAGGGAGATATCTGTACACTGACTGGTGTCTCTCAGTCCCCTCTCTCTCAGGGAGATATCTGTACACTGACTGGTGTCTCTCAGTCCCCTCTCTCTCAGGGAGATATCTGTACACTGACTGGTGTCTCTCAGTCGCCTCTCTCTCTCTCAGGGAGAGATCTGTACACTGACTGGTGTCTCTCAGTCCCCTCTCTCTCTCAGGGAGATGTCTGTACACTGACTGGTGTCTCTCAGTCCTCTCTCTCTCAGGGAGATATCTGTACACTGACTGGTGTCTCTCAGCCCCCTCTCTCTCTCGGGGAGATATCTGTACACTGACTGGTGTCTCTCAGTCCTCTCTCTCTCAGGGAGATATCTGTACACTGACTGGTGTCATCTAAGTCCCCTCTCTCTCAGGGAGATATCTGTACACTGACTGGTGTCTCTCAGTCCCCTCTCTCTCTCAGGGAGATATCTGTACACTGACTGGTGTCTCTCAGTCCCCTCTCTCTCTCAGGGAGATATCTGTACACTGACTGGTGTCTCTCAGTCCCCTCTCTCTCTCAGGGAGATATCAGTACACTGACTGGTGTCTCTCAGTCCTCTCTCTCTCTCAGGGAGATATCTGCACACTGACTGGTGTCTCTCAGTTCCCTCTCTCTCTCAGGGAGATATCTGTCCACTGACTGGTGTCTCTCAGTCCCTTCTCTCTCTCAGGGAGATATCTGTACACTGACTGGTGTCTCACAGTCCTCTCTCTCTCAGGGAGATATCTGTACACTGACTGGTGTCTCTCAATCGCCTCTCTCTCTCGGAGATATCTGTACACTGACTGGTCTCTCTCAGTCCCCTCTCTCTCTCAGGGAGATATCTGTACACTGACTGGTCTCTCTCAGTCCACTCTCTCTCTCAGGGAGATGTCTGTACACTGACTGGTGTCTCTCAGTCCTCTCTCTCTCAGTGAGATATCCGTACACTGACTGGTGTCTCTCAGTCCTCTCTCTCTCTCAGGGAGATATCTGTACACTGACTGGTGTCTCTCAGTCCCCCCTCTCTCAGGGAGATATCTGTACACTGACTGATGTCTCTCAGTCCTCTCTCTCAGGGAGATATCTGTACACTGACTGGTGTCTCTCAGTCCCCTCTCTCTCTCAGGGAGATATCTGTACACTGACTGGTGTCTCTCAGTCCCGTCTCTCTCTCAGGTAGATATCTGTACACTGACTGGTGTCTCTCAGTCCCCTCTCTCTCTCAGGGAGATATCTGTACACTGACTGATGTCTCTCAGTCCTCTCTCCCAGGGAGATATCTGTACACTGACTGGTGTCTCTCAGTCCCCTCTCTCTCTCAGGGAGATATCTGTACACTGACTGGTGTCTCACAGTCCCCTCTCTCTCAGGGAGATATCTGTACACTGACTGGTGTCTCTCAGTCCTCTCTCTCTCAGGGAGATATCTGTACACTGACTGGTGTCTCTCAGTCCCCTCTCTCTCAGGGAGATATCTGTACACTGACTGGTGTCTCTCAGTCCCCCCCCCCCCTCTCAGGGAGATATCTGTACACTGACTGGTGTCTCTCAGTCCCCCCTCTCTCTCAGGGAGATATCTGTACACTGACTAGTGTTTCTCAGTCTTCTCTCTCAAGGGGGATATCTGTACACTGACTTGTGTCTCAGTCCTGTCTCTCTCTCTCTGGGAGATATCTCTACACTGACTGGTGTCTCTCAGTCCTCTCTCTCTCAGGGAGATATCTGTACACTGACTGGTGTCTGTCAGTACCCTCTCTCTCTCAGGGAGATATCTGTACACTGACTGGTGTCTCTCAGTCCCCTCTCTCTCTCGGGGAGATATCTGTACACTGACTGGTCTCTCTCAGTCCCCTCTCTCTCAGGGAGATATCTGTACACTGACTGGTGTCTCTCAGTCCTCTCTCAGGGAGATATCTGTACACTGACTGGTGTCTCTGAGTCCCCCCTCTCTCAGGGAGATATCTGTACACTGACTGGTGTCTCTCAGTCCCCTCTCTCTCAGGGAGATACCTGTACACTGACTGGTGTCTCTCAGTCCCCTCTCTCTCTCAGGGAGATATCTGTACACTGACTGGTGTCTCTCAGTCCTCTCTCTCTCAGGGAGATATCTGTACACTGACTGTTGTCTCTCAGTCCCCTCTCTCTCAGGGAGATATCTGTACACTGACTGGTGTCTCTCAGTCCCCTCTCTCTCTCAGGGAGATAACTGTACACTGACTGGTGTCTCCCAGTCCCCCCTCTCTCTCAGGGAGATATCTGTACACTGACTGGTGTCTCTCAGTCCTCTCTCTCTCTCAGGGAGATATCTGTACACTGACTGGTGTCTCTCAGTCCCCTCTCTCTCGGGGAGATATCTGCACACTGACTGGTGTCTCTCAGTTCCCTCTCTCTCTCAGGGAGATATCTGTCCACTGACTGGTGTCTCTCAGTCCCTTCTCTCTCTCAGGGAGATATCTGTACACTGACAGGTGTCTCACAGTCCTCTCTCTCTCAGGGAGATATCTGTACACTGACTGGTGTCTCTCAGTCCCCTCTCTCTCTCAGGGAGATATCTGTACACTGACTGGTCTCTCTCAGTCCCCTCTCTCTCTCAGGGAGATGTCTGTACACTGACTGGTGTCTCTCAGTCCCCTCTCTCTCAGGGAGATATCTGTACACTGACTGGTGTCTCTCAGTCCCCTCTCTCTCAGGGAGATATCTGTACACTGACTGGTGTCTCTCAGTCCTCTCTCTCTCAGGGAGATATCTGTACACTGACTGGTGTCTCTCAGTCCCCTCTCTCTCTCAGGGAGATATCTGTACACTGACTGGTGTCTCTCAGTCCTCTCTCTCTCAGGGAGATGTCTGTACACTGACTGGTGTCTCTCAGTCCCCTCTCTCTCAGGGAGATATCTCTACACTGACTGGTGTCTCTCAGTCCCCTCTCTCTCAGAGAGATATCTGTACACTGACTGGTGTCTCTCAGTCCCCTCTCTCTCTCAGGGAGGTATCTGTACACTGACTGGTGTCTCTCAGTCCCCTCTCTCTCTCAGGGAGATATCTGTACACTGACTGGTGTCTCTCAGTCCTCTCTCTCTCAGGGAGATGTCTGTACACTGACTGGTGTCTCTCAGTCCCCTCTCTCTCAGGGAGATATCTCTACACTGACTGGTGTCTCTCAGTCCCCTCTCTCTCTGGGAGATATCTGTACACTGACTGGTGTCTCTCAGTCCCCTCTCTCTCTCAGGGAGGTATCTGTACACTGACTGGTGTCTCTGAGTCCCCCCTCTCTCAGGGAGATATCTGTACACTGACTGGTGTCTCTCAGTCCCCTCTCTCTCAGGGAGATATCTCTACACTGACTGGTGTCTCTCAGTCCCCTCTCTCTCTCAGGGAGATATCTGTACACTGACTGGTGTCTCTCAGTCCCCTCTCTCTCTCAGGGAGATATCTGTACACTGACTGGTGTCTCTCAGTCCCCTCTCTCTCAGGGAGATATCTCTACACTGACTGGTGTCTCTCAGTCCCCTCTCTCTCTCAGGGAGATATCTGTACACTGACTAGTGTTTCTCAGTCTTCTCTCTCTCAGGGGGATATCTGTACACTGACTGGTGTCTCTCAGTCCCCTCTCTCTCTCAGGGAGATATCTGTACACTGACTGGTGTCTGTCAGTCCCCCCTCTCTCTCAGGGAGATATCTGTACACTGACTGGTGTCTGTCAGTCCCCTCTCTCTCAGGGAGATATCTGTACACTGACTGGTGTCTGTCAGTCCCCTCTCTCTCAGGGAGATATCTGTACACTGACTGGTGTCTCTCAGTCCTCTCTCTCTCAGGGAGATATCTGTACACTGACTGGTGTCTCTCAGTCCCCTCTCTCTCACAGGGAGATATCTGTACACTGACTGGTGTCTCTCAGTCCCCTCTCTCTCTCAGGGAGATATCTGTACACTGACTGGTGTCTCTCAGTCCCCTCCCTCTCTCAGGGAGATATCTGTACACTGACTGGTGTTTCTCAGTCCCTTCTCTCTCTCAGGGAGATATCTGTACACTGACTGGTGTCTCTCAGTCCCCTCTCTCTCAGGGAGATATCTGTACACTGACTGGTGTCTCTCAGTCCCCTCTCTCTCTCAGGGAGATATCTGTACACTGACTGGTGTCTCTCAGTCCCCTCTCTCTCAGGGAGATATCTGTACACTGACTGGTGTCTCTCAGTCCCCTCTCTCTCAGGGAGATATCTGTACACTGACTGGTGTCTCTCAGTCGCCTCTCTCTCTCTCAGGGAGAGATCTGTACACTGACTGGTGTCTCTCAGTCCCCTCTCTCTCTCAGGGAGATGTCTGTACACTGACTGGTGTCTCTCAGTCCTCTCTCTCTCAGGGAGATATCTGTACACTGACTGGTGTCTCTCAGCCCCCTCTCTCTCTCGGGGAGATATCTGTACACTGACTGGTGTCTCTCAGTCCTCTCTCTCTCAGGGAGATATCTGTACACTGACTGGTGTCATCTAAGTCCCCTCTCTCTCAGGGAGATATCTGTACACTGACTGGTGTCTCTCAGTCCCCTCTCTCTCTCAGGGAGATATCTGTACACTGACTGGTGTCTCTCAGTCCCCTCTCTCTCTCAGGGAGATATCTGTACACTGACTGGTGTCTCTCAGTCCCCTCTCTCTCTCAGGGAGATATCTGTACACTGACTGGTGTCTCTCAGTCCTCTCTCTCTCAGGGAGATATCTGTACACTGACTGGTGTCTCTCAGTCCCCTCTCTCGCTCAGGGAGATATCTGTACACTGACTGATGTCTCTCAGTCCCTCTCTCTCTCAGGGAGATATCTGTACACAGACTGGTATCTCTCAGTCCTCTCTCTCAGGGAGATATCTGTACATTGACTGGTGTCTCTCAGTCCCCTCTCTCTCGGGGAGATATCTGTACACTGACTGGTGTCTCTCAGTCCCCTCTCTCTCAGGGAGATATCTGTACACTGACTGGTCTCTCTCAGTCCCCTCTCTCTCAGGGAGATATCTGTACACTGACTGGTGTCTCTCAGTCCCCTCTCTCTCTCAGGGAGATATCTGTACACTGACTGGTGTCTCTCAGTCCCCTCTCTCTCTCAGGGAGATATCTGTACACTGACTGGTGTCTCTCAGTCCACTCACTCTCTCAGGGAGATATCTGTACACTGACTGGTGTCTCTCAGTCCTCTCTCTCTCAGGGAGATATCTGTACACTGACTGGTGTCTCTCAGTCCCCTCTCTCTCTCAGGGAGATATCTGTACACTGACTGGTGTCTCTCAGTCCCCTCTCTCACTCAGGGAGATATCTGTACACTGACTGGTGTCTCTCAGTCCCCTCTCTCTCTCAGGGAGATATCTGTACACTGACTGGTGTCTCTCAGTCCCCTCTCTCGCTCAGGGAGATATCTGTACACTGACTGATGTCTCTCAGTCCCCTCTCTCTCTCAGGGAGATATCTGTACACTGACTGGTGTCTCTCAGTCCCCTCTCTCTCTCAGGGAGATATCTGTACACTGACTGGTATCTCTCAGTCCCCTCTGTCTCTCAGGGAGATATCTGTACACTGACTGGTGTCTCTCAGTCCCCTCTCTCTCTCAGGGAGATATCTGTACACTGACTGGTGTCTCTCAGTCCTCTCTCTCTCAGGGAGATATCTGTACACTGACTGGTGTCTCTCAGTCCCCTCTCTCTCTCAGGGAGATATCTGTACACTGACTGGTGTCTCTCAGTCCTCTCTCTCTCAGGGAGATGTCTGTACACTGACTGGTGTCTCTCAGTCCCCTCTCTCTCAGGGAGATATCTCTACACTGACTGGTGTCTCTCAGTCCCCTCTCTCTCAGAGAGATATCTGTACACTGACTGGTGTCTCTCAGTCCCCTCTCTCTCTCAGGGAGGTATCTGTACACTGACTGGTGTCTCTCAGTCCCCTCTCTCTCTCAGGGAGATATCTGTACACTGACTGGTGTCTCTCAGTCCTCTCTCTCTCAGGGAGATGTCTGTACACTGACTGGTGTCTCTCAGTCCCCTCTCTCTCAGGGAGATATCTCTACACTGACTGGTGTCTCTCAGTCCCCTCTCTCTCTGGGAGATATCTGTACACTGACTGGTGTCTCTCAGTCCCCTCTCTCTCTCAGGGAGGTATCTGTACACTGACTGGTGTCTCTGAGTCCCCCCTCTCTCAGGGAGATATCTGTACACTGACTGGTGTCTCTCAGTCCCCTCTCTCTCAGGGAGATATCTCTACACTGACTGGTGTCTCTCAGTCCCCTCTCTCTCTCAGGGAGATATCTGTACACTGACTGGTGTCTCTCAGTCCCCTCTCTCTCTCAGGGAGATATCTGTACACTGACTGGTGTCTGTCAGTCCCCCCTCTCTCTCAGGGAGATATCTGTACACTGACTGGTGTCTGTCAGTCCCCTCTCTCTCAGGGAGATATCTGTACACTGACTGGTGTCTGTCAGTCCCCTCTCTCTCAGGGGGATATCTGTACACTGACTGGTGTCTCTCAGTCCTCTCTCTCTCAGGGAGATATCTGTACACTGACTGGTGTCTCTCAGTCCCCTCTCTCTCACAGGGAGATATCTGTACACTGACTGGTGTCTCTCAGTCCCCTCTCTCTCTCAGGGAGATATCTGTACACTGACTGGTGTCTCTCAGTCCCCTCCCTCTCTCAGGGAGATATCTGTACACTGACTGGTGTTTCTCAGTCCCTTCTCTCTCTCAGGGAGATATCTGTACACTGACTGGTGTCTCTCAGTCCCCTCTCTCTCAGGGAGATATCTGTACACTGACTGGTGTCTCTCAGTCCCCTCTCTCTCTCAGGGAGATATCTGTACACTGACTGGTGTCTCTCAGTCCCCTCTCTCTCAGGGAGATATCTGTACACTGACTGGTGTCTCTCAGTCCCCTCTCTCTCAGGGAGATATCTGTACACTGACTGGTGTCTCTCAGTCGCCTCTCTCTCTCTCAGGGAGAGATCTGTACACTGACTGGTGTCTCTCAGTCCCCTCTCTCTCTCAGGGAGATGTCTGTACACTGACTGGTGTCTCTCAGTCCTCTCTCTCTCAGGGAGATATCTGTACACTGACTGGTGTCTCTCAGCCCCCTCTCTCTCTCGGGGAGATATCTGTACACTGACTGGTGTCTCTCAGTCCTCTCTCTCTCAGGGAGATATCTGTACACTGACTGGTGTCATCTAAGTCCCCTCTCTCTCAGGGAGATATCTGTACACTGACTGGTGTCTCTCAGTCCCCTCTCTCTCTCAGGGAGATATCTGTACACTGACTGGTGTCTCTCAGTCCCCTCTCTCTCTCAGGGAGATATCTGTACACTGACTGGTGTCTCTCAGTCCCCTCTCTCTCTCAGGGAGATATCTGTACACTGACTGGTGTCTCTCAGTCCTCTCTCTCTCAGGGAGATATCTGTACACTGACTGGTGTCTCTCAGTCCCCTCTCTCGCTCAGGGAGATATCTGTACACTGACTGATGTCTCTCAGTCCCTCTCTCTCTCAGGGAGATATCTGTACACAGACTGGTATCTCTCAGTCCTCTCTCTCAGGGAGATATCTGTACATTGACTGGTGTCTCTCAGTCCCCTCTCTCTCGGGGAGATATCTGTACACTGACTGGTGTCTCTCAGTCCCCTCTCTCTCAGGGAGATATCTGTACACTGACTGGTCTCTCTCAGTCCCCTCTCTCTCAGGGAGATATCTGTACACTGACTGGTGTCTCTCAGTCCCCTCTCTCTCTCAGGGAGATATCTGTACACTGACTGGTGTCTCTCAGTCCCCTCTCTCTCTCAGGGAGATATCTGTACACTGACTGGTGTCTCTCAGTCCACTCACTCTCTCAGGGAGATATCTGTACACTGACTGGTGTCTCTCAGTCCTCTCTCTCTCAGGGAGATATCTGTACACTGACTGGTGTCTCTCAGTCCCCTCTCTCTCTCAGGGAGATATCTGTACACTGACTGGTGTCTCTCAGTCCCCTCTCTCACTCAGGGAGATATCTGTACACTGACTGGTGTCTCTCAGTCCCCTCTCTCTCTCAGGGAGATATCTGTACACTGACTGGTGTCTCTCAGTCCCCTCTCTCGCTCAGGGAGATATCTGTACACTGACTGATGTCTCTCAGTCCCCTCTCTCTCTCAGGGAGATATCTGTACACTGACTGGTGTCTCTCAGTCCCCTCTCTCTCTCAGGGAGATATCTGTACACTGACTGGTATCTCTCAGTCCCCTCTGTCTCTCAGGGAGATATCTGTACACTGACTGGTGTCTCTCAGTCCCCTCTCTCTCTCAGGGAGATATCTGTACACTGACTGGTGTCTCTCAGTCCCCTCTCTCTCTCAGGGAGATATCTGTACACTGACTGGTGTCTCTCAGTCCCCTCTCTCTCTCAGGGAGATTTCTGTACACTGACTGGTGTCTCTCAGTCCCCTCTCTCTCAGGGAGATATCTGTACACTGACTGGTGTCTCTCAGTCCCCTCTCTCTCTCAGGGAGATATCTGTACACTGACTGGTGTCTCTCAGTCCCCTCTCTCTCAGGGAGATATCTGTACACTGACTGGTGTCTCTCAGTCCCCTCTCTCTCTCAGGGAGATATCTGTACACTGACTGGTGTCTCTCAGGGATATATCTCTGACTATCTGATGTGTTTTTTTACAGAGTGAGGCGTACCTTCCTAGTGTGGTGCTGAATGAACAGATAAAAATGAGATTTCTCTCATCTTGGAGTCTCCCATATTCTCGCTGGATCTCTCTTCAGGTTAGTTGAGGGTCAGCCTCGCGTCTGGTTTCGAAACTACATTGAGGTAGAGTCGCCCCCCCCCCTCGATCGGTGAGCGAGGTGATCGGACCCCCTCACTTCCTTGTGTCCTCACCTTGGGGTGGGTCCCTGATCGAGGTACTGGAGGAACAGAAATTTGTTCGAGAGGAAGTGACACCTTAGTCGAGCGACCGGTAGATTTGAGGTGAGGGGCGGGAGGTTTTGAGGGGAGGTGAGGGAATACCTTGTTACCCAGAGGGTGGAGGGAGTCGGGAAGTTGCTGCCTGAAAGGCAGGTGGAGGCAGGATCTCTCTCAACTATTCAGATGTGTTTGGAGGAGCAGACGAGGACACGGAAGAAAGGGGGATGTGAGTGGCATGGATTTGGTGGCTGGCACCGATGCGATGGGCCGGAGGCCCTCCGTGAACCTCTCGGACTCTTCCCAATCCGGTTTTCTGTGTCCCCGGTGCAGGACTCCGATCGACTGTGGCGTCTGGATGAGGCGCTGCTGGAATTCCGGCATCGCTTGGGGAGCTGGCGGGCGAGCGAGCAGGGAGAGGGAGAACGCTCCGAGATCCGGCAATCCCTGGACGTCATCCTCATCGATACTCGGGATCTCAGCCGGCAGGTCCGCTCCGAGGTAGGTGGGGCTGAGGGGGGCGGGTGGGGGGCTGGAAATCACCGCGACGGACGGTGGAGAAGGCCTGAGGGGACCAATTGGTCTTCTGTGCTCCAGGCAACGAACAAATACACAGATCAGAATAACCCAATCGTCAGTCACAATCGTCCAACCCCCCCTGACACCAACACCCCCCCCCCCCCCACGACAGCACATCCCAGCTCTGAAACCCCCTCCCCTCCTCCAGCCCGCACCCGAACCGCCCCAGCGACCCATCAGCAAAGACGCCCACTCCACCCCATCAAACACCTTCTCCGCGCCCATCGCCACCTCCTGCCCCCCCCGAGGGCAACATAATCACGTTGAGTAACCTCCGCGCATTCGCCAACAACTGCCTCCCCGTCTGATCCGCGCCTCTCACCCTCGGCACACAGTCCTCGGTCCGCGATGCCAACACCTTCGCCAGCAAGTTGGCGTCGACATTCAGGAACGATATCGGGCTGTATGACCCCCACTGCCCCTTCTAATCATCATCTCTCTCTCTCATCAGATGTTGGCCCTGGGCATCTCCTTTGCCGACGCCAGACCTTCCTGGCCGACTCCTGCAGCGAGGACCCGCCACCGCAAGTGGGACACTCTGACGGAGCGCTGTTACCTCCTGAGGGCCTGGTCGCAGTGTCTGGGTCGGGCGATTCGCGATTTCACCCTGCTGCGGAACCAGGTCCTCTGGCCGGGGACGGAGGGAGGGCGCTCGAGGATCCCCCCGTCTCGGGGGCAGCTCTCAACCCTTGCCCGCAGTACGTTTCCCTCTTCCCGCGCTCGCCAGGAGAGACCAACATTGAGCGAGACACGGAGGAAGGAGGACTCCACCGACAGACAGCCGGCGGACCAGCATTGAGACGCGGTGACACGATGCAACTTGGTCACGGGATCACTCATTGGGCGACGAAGCAATTCAACACCCCCCCGATTGACATCACCCCAAGTCACACTACACGAAGAACCATATTGCTTATTTATAATAATCCTTATTAGTGTCACCAGTAGGCTTACATTAACACTGCAATGACGTTACTGTGAAAAGACCCTCGTCGCCACATTCCGGCGCCTGTTCGGGTCCACAGAGGGGGAATTCAGAATGTCCAATTCACCCTTTTAGGACTTGTGGGAGGAAACCCACGCAGACACGGGGAGACCGTGCAGACTCCGCAATGACCCAATCCGGGAATCGAACCTGGGACCCTGGAGCTGTGAAGCAACAGTGCTAACCACTGTGCTACCGTGGTTTTATATATATTTATTTATTTATTTCTCTGTATGTACACTTGATATTTTCAATGAAACGGTTTTATAAATGATGTATTTGTGTATTTTTACTTTTGAAAAATATTTTGAGGCATTTGAATTTTAAATTTTAACACAATGGCTAGCAACAGCAGCCCCACCCCCCAAACCAGCCAACATGGCTGTACATGCCCCCGCCCCCCCGTACTCCAGGTGAACCCGAGCGTGATCCCCTCAGGGCGAACTTGATCTTCTCGAGCCCGAGACACCCCGCCACGTCACTCACCCACAACACCCCCGATTTCGGGGGCTCAGAGGCGCTCCACGCCAACAAGACCCGTCTCCGGGCCACCGGGGAGGCAAAGGCCAAAACGTCCGCCTCTCTCACCCCCCCCCCCCCCCGGGTTCCCGAATCGTCTCCTCAGGGCCTCCTCCCAGCCTCCAACTCCCCTCCCAGCTCCTCTTCACCTCCCCTATCGGGGCTCCCTCCCACTCCACCAGCTCCTTATAGATCTCGGAGGTCTTCCCCCTCTCCCACTCCTGTTCTCGACATCACCTCATCCTGCACCGTCGTCTTTACCGTCTGCCCCCTCCCCGCCAGCGCGACCCACCTCCGAAAATCCCCCTCATCTGCTCCACCCACCGCCCCAAATTCAGTTTCTGCAGCTGCTCCCACTCCCCTGCCACCTGGATACTCGAAAGGGTCTCCCCCCCCCCCCCCCGCCACTGCGATACCCAAATATCGAAAGGTCCCCCCCCCCCCCCACCTTGAACGGCAGCTCCCCCAATCTCTTCTCCTGCCCCCTTGCCTGGATCACAAAGACCTCACTCCTACCCAGATTCAATTTGTGTCCCGAAATCCGGCCAAATTCCTCTATTCCCATAATCCCTCCAATTCCCTCCCCCCCCCCGCCCCCAAGCGGGTCCGATAAATACAGATCGTCCGCGTAGAGAGAGACCCTGTGGCTCCACCCCCACATTATCCCCCCACCAGGCCCTTGGCGCTCTCATTGTCGACGGCTCTGTAGCCAAGGCAAACAGCAGTGGGGAGAGTGGACATACCGGCCTCGTCCCCCGGTTCGTCCACACTTGCCGCCGGTGTGTGGTACAGCAGCCGGAACCATCCACAAAGCCCTGCCCCGACCCAAACGTCGTCACATTCAACAGAGAGATCAGGCGACACGTCCCGCACGGCTCCGGGTCCTAGAATCAAGGAGATTGAGGCCTGCGTCATGGTCGGGGGGAGCACCCCCTGCTCCCTCGCCTTGTTAAACACTCTCACCAACCAGGGCCCCAGGACCACCCCCCCCCCCCCCGAGAACAGTATATAGAACGCCACTGGGCATCCATCTGGGCCTGGAGCCTTGCCCGACTGCATCGCCTCCAGCCCCATTGGGGGCTCCCAACCCTCCACCAGTTCCTCCTCCAGCCTCGGGAACGCCAACCCAACCACCTCATCCGCTCCACCCTGTCCGGGGGTTCCGACTCTCACAGCCTCCTGTAGAAATCCCCAAACACCACATTCACCCCCACCTGGTCCAAGACCGTGATTCCCGCACCCCCCCCCCCGTCTGTCCTTCACTTTCCCGATCTCCCTCGCTGCCTCCTGAATCCTCAACTGGTGCGCCAGCATCCTACTTACCTTCTCCCCATACTCGTACACCGCCCCCTTCGCACTCAACCATCCCACCGCCTTCCCCGTGGATATCAGCCCAAACTCCACCTGCAGCTTCTACCCCGCCACTGGGGCCCCCGAATATCTCCTGTCGACCTGCAGGATCTATCCACCTCCGCCCACTCCACCTTCTCCCGCGAGCCGGTATCCAGATAAACTCTGCCCCGGCTGCTGCCTTCAACGCCTCCCTCACCGTAGCTGCCGAAACCTCCGTACCGTTCATCTCCACCCCCCCCCCCGGATGACCTCACCCACCCACACACACACCTCCTCGTCCGACAACAGCCCCCAGTCCGGGCGCTGACCCCCCTCCGAGGTTTTACCCACAAGTCCACCCACTGCGGCGCCTAAACGACAATTGCCAAGTACTCCGAACCGACCACTCCTTCCAATCCAGCCCCAAAACGTCGGGAGCAGTCCATGTGCACGTGAAACGAAAACGAAAACTTCGCCCTTGGCCTCCCAATCCTTCGCCCCGCCCCCCCCCCTCCAGAATCCCGAATGGAATACCTGCCCGACCCACCCCTTCCTCAGCCTGGTCTGGTCCCGAATCTTCAGACGTGTTTCCTGCCACGTCCGCCTTTAAACTCCTCAAATGTGCGAACAGACGGTCCCTCTTGATCGGCCCATTCAACCCCCTCACGTTCCACATGATCAGACTGGTCGGGGGTAGGCTTTACTCTGTATCTAATCCTGCGGCTTCATAAGGGATTGTCAGAAACGTGGACCACAACCGCAGAGTGAAACAGGAAATGTAACAGATCAGAGGATTTTCCGCAATCCTCTCTACTTCCCCGCCACAGCAACCGGGACCAGCTTTAATGAGAGTCCATCTCAGACATCCCCGACAGCATCACCTTCCAGGTCCGCCACATCTACCACCTCGGAGAAGGGGGCAGCAGTCAGACCGGGAACACCCACCACCTGCAGGTTCCCCCTCCGAACCCCACACACCAACTTGACTTGGAGTCCCACATTCTCCCCCACTCCCTGTGGGAGCGAGTCCCACATTCTCCCCACACCCCGTGGGAGCGAGTTCCACATTCTCCCCACTCCCTGTGGGAGCGAGTTCCACATTCTCCCCCACTCCCTGTGGGAGCGAGTTCCACATTCTCCCCACTCCCTGTGGGTGCGAGTTCCACATTCTCCCCACTCCCCGTGGGAGCGAGTCCCAAATTCTCCCCACTCCCTGTGGGAGTGAGTTCCACATTCTCCCCACTCCCCGTGGGAGCGAGTCCCAAATTCTCCCCACTCCCTGTGGGAGCGAGTTCCACATTCTCCCCAC